>NW_026690792.1:0-291145 GCF_019097595.1 Hemibagrus wyckioides | reverse complement strand
AATGAAATGGATAAATTAAAGAAAACTCCTATAGAGAGTAGAAAGTTCAGTAGAAAGTTCATTGTCACATTAACTGCATGTACATTTGATTAATAAAGCTTAATGTGTCTTTTTACTCAATATATATACTAAAAACATGACTGTGGGGATTATGGATGTCTCTGACATTTGAGTTAACTCTATTCTGTTCCCACTAGAACTGTGACATTCAGGATTTCCTGAACAGATTCTTATCAGCCAGTATTTGTTATGTTGCAGTAGTTTTGCAGGACCACTAAGCACCTAGTTTATCAAGCTTGCAGATGTTTAGAAGGTAAAGTGGGTTTATATGTTGATTATATAATATGTTTATGTAGTTTTATTAATGTCAGAGACACACTGATAGAAATTAGCTACACATCTAATATGTTTAAGATAAAATAACTTACTTTTGAGGAAATACTTGACACAGTTACAGGTACATTTTGTCAATTTCCAACAAACAGTACCACTACATTGACCGCTTATAGCTGTAGCAATGAATAAAGTCTTATGGTTTAACAGAAGTCAGACAATAGTATGATGTTAAGAGGTGACTTTATGAAAACAGCTGAAAGGACAGTGTTCTGTACTGATACATTGTGGCTCTGGTGTAGTGGGATATCTTGTATTGCTCTGGTAACTGCATCCATTCAAAGGTGAAACTATATTATTGCTCAGTACATGTTAGAGATCTGTGATTCATCAAATAAAACTTAATTTCTCCATTATGTGCGACAGGTAATGAATAGAAAAGTGATGATATGGACACACCTCCATAATTTTTATATATCATACACCTATAATCAATTCCAGTCCTTCTTTTTCTCCTGAGTGAACAAAGTATTCTTGTCCGTACCATGTAATCCTTTGAGACACAGTGGTTTAAAGTGATATTTTTGAGTTTAAAGTTGAAATAAAAATATTTGTAAAAAATATGCTTCAAGTGTCCTGTATTGATCATTTATTTTTCATATAAAACCTCAGATGGAGTGGTGAGTGAGCCTGTTGGTCACATTAGGTGTTTTCAGGGTAAAATAATGAACAAAGCCTGCTACTAAGCTTTCAGGTCAGCTGTGGGTGAGCAAAGCTATCACCCCACTCAAAATACCAGTGACTGCCTTGTCACACTCAGTGGACTTTGGGGCCGTCAAATTTATAAATGATAAACCCACCCCATTTTTTTCTTTGTGTTTAGAAAATGCTTAAGACTGGTTTGTGTGGTGCAGTAAATTACAGTTAATAAAACCCTGGGTGTCTCTCTTCCTGCCCCCCCTGGTGACACATATTTCTGATCAACAGTGTCAGGCTGCAGGAAGTGTGGAGCTCCACAGGCTATGATACAGTAAACTCCTTCAGCTTCTTTATCTTTCAGCAGATTACCATCTCTATCATGCTGCTCTTTAATCTTTATTCTCTTAATGCTTCTACTAGGTATGTTCGCTTTTTTAATAGAATAATTACATTTTTAATATTTCATTCAGTTTGTACATTTTCTTTTCTCTTTTTCCACAGGGAACACATCAATGTAAATGACTGAGCATCTTATAGCAGAAGAGCATGTCTTGGAAGATATCATTATGTCATTCTGTCTCATGCAATTTCACTGCTACTGCAGGTGATTATATACCAGAGGTTTTGTGTCTCCATGTATTTGATTCTGAAAGCAGTCTGCTATCAAAGCTGAGAGATTGTGATTTTTTTTTTGACATTGATATTTTTCAAATGAAATAACGCATTACTTGTAAAACATATTCTGTATTTTAATTTTGTTATTCCCAGTGTAAAGAATGTAAACTCACTTTTATGCACACGATGTATGCCAGGCAGCTGTGGAATTAGTGTGTAAATAATACCTTACTTTGGATAAAATTAAAGGAAAGTTGAATAAAAGAAAGCAACTGCAGTTTACCAATGCCATGAGGTTATGGTGTAGTATATGTACTAAACTCTGGAAAACACTCTCAAACATTATGAAAAAGATTGTGCTTGATAAAGACCCATATTAACAAATCTAGCAGTAAATGCAAGATTTTATCCTGATCAGGGTCACGGTGGCTCCAGAATCTATCATGGACACACTAGGCACAAGGAGGAAACACCATATCACAGGAGTGGAAAAAGTAGTGAGAATCAAGGACATGGACACAAACACACATGATGAAGCCTTGTACTTTGTTACTCTTTGTATACGCCTATTTTTATGCTGGCTACTGGAACCAGTGCTAGTCTATAGCATTAATGATGAAAAGAAACTTTTTCAGTTATTTGTTAGCTGAATTTGTACATATTGTAAGACTTTTTCAAATTTAGATGGTGTTTCATACCTTCTGAGACAAATGGGACTCATTTAGTCAAGTATTTGTTTACACCATCATAGAGAAACATCTTATTTAGGGAGTGCTTTATCAAGCGGAGGCTCATAGCATTAATTTCGTTGTGTAGCTTGTAGCACTACAGAATAACTTAAATTAATTTAAATATATGGTTGAATGCAGTTATTAAACTACAGACACAATATGCAATTAATAAAAGGGTGTCTTATTCTAATGAACTGCTTAATATTATCATTAGAATTTAGCAAAAATCAGCCTTAACAGATTTAAACATGACATAAAATATATTATGAACATTCATTGCTTGTTTCAGTCAATTAACTTAAACAATAGATTTATCACATATGATACCAGAACTGACATGACTATGAGTAAAAGTGGGTGGAGCTAGATGTGGTAAGATACAGTTTAGAAAGTTTCACAGAGATCCTGCCATTTATACCTACTGCAAGAGAGACACAACAGTCATGTTACTCTTCTTTATTTTCATAGTTGTTAAAAACATTGGTAAGTCATTTATATTATACACAAACTTTAGATGAATGCTGGAAATGAGCTGATACCTAAACATGATTAATTAACTTACAAAAATGAAAGTAGAAATGTTTATGTTGTTGTAATGTTTTACAGCAGGTGCTGTTGACAGCAGCATTACACCAGAACAAACCATCATATCTTCAAGTGAAGGCAGCAACATCACACTGACCTGCACATATGATGATTCAGCTTACTATCTCCACTGGTATCGACAAAAACCTCAAACAGAACCAGAGTTTCTGCTGCTGATTCAGAAATCCACAGACATTGTCAATAAAGCTGAACATCATGACCCACGACTATCCATCAAAGTTCGTAAAAATGAGAAGAAAGTAGATCTGGAGATCTTTCCTGCTGCAGTATCAGACTCTGCACTGTACTACTGCACCATGGGAGCCCACAGTGACACAAAAACTCAAACAGACTGTACAAAAAGTCAAGCTGCATGTTTTTTCTCAGCAGGGGAGATGTTTACCTGTTTCATTTATGTACAGGTTTCTTTCTTATTTCTCAGATGTTGATGTATATTTGCTTTGAATATCAACAATGATCCTCTTGCATATGTTGCTAATGCTTATTGGTTGAATAACCAGAGAAGAAATCCTTTAAAAATAAAATGTTAATCTTTAATAAAAAAAAATATTTTTGCTAATGCTCATGGTGTTATTTTGTTTATTCTCCTGATGTAATAAAATATAACACAAGGTTTACTAACAATATGTATTTAAGTATTTTAAGGTGCTGATTTTTAATGTAACACTAGTGAACTGAAGACTTCACTCTTCATTATTTGGCAGATTATAAAATAGCACTTGAAATCACAAGTTGTGGTTGAAATGGAAATGGTTGCTCCACTCCAGACTCTCACTGTGCTGCCACATGTTCACTCAGTCTCCACAGCACTAAGTGCAGTTCTCATAGCCAGTGGTGGCAGCTTTATTAATATTAATTCTAAAATATGAATTCTTTGATGAACAGTTATTTCTTTGTTTATTGTGCTTTGAGATCTGATGTGTTTCAACATATGTTTCTGTGCCAGGTTTACTTTGGTCTTGAGTCTTGAATAATAAGAATGTCCGCTAGTTTGATTTCCCAGTGTGTTTTTGACATTGATTGAAATACTTCAGCACTTAATTGCTGTGGGTTTTGGGAATATGTCTGTTACCCTCTGAGACCCTGCATCTGTGGAACCTGTAAAAGAAAAACCTGTCTGTTTAGGAAACTCAGTCAGATTTTTGTTTCAGGCCCCAAGTCACAGATGATCCTAATTATATTTGATAATAAATCTGTACTACTGTTAATAATTAGGGGTGAATCAATACTTTTCTGTGAACTGCAAAGTGCAGCTGCTGTGCCTGGATCCATCAGCTAAACTAATTTTTTCACAGTGGCTTTATTAAGCAGATGTCTATATCAATTACATTAAAATCAAAAGTCAGATCAGAGTCAAATGACAACATAAAATAGACAAAGAAAGAAAAAGAGGCTGGTTTGTTCATTACCTCAGTGAAATACAGTATAACAGGTTTATCACAACAAACAAATAAGCTCAATATATATTTATATCCATGTATTTTGGTTTCAAATATTATCTTGTGATTAATAATCAAGTATTTAAGTAAATTTAAGGTAATTTTGTGTCTTTACTTCCCTGTTAGGACAAGATGTAGGACAGGACTTTCTTAATGGCCAATTCAGTGGAGTTGAGTTTTATAGCTGCTTTCAAACATGAAAATGACAAATTCAGCAGTATTTAAAGAGAAATATATGGGGGTTATGAAGACATACTTTTGTGTGAATATTTCTTCTGTATTCTCAAATAAACCTTATTCTTTTAATGGTTCTAACAATAAGCCACCTTCTGCTGTACAAATGACACACAGAGGAAGGTAAATAAACAAAACAAATTTCTACAAACAAAACCAATAAATACCACTGCTAAGTACATTTAATCCAGTAAAACTGTCTTAGATAGAATTTCACAGAACAATGAGGCAATAGAACAATCTGTAAAATTACTAATGGAAAGTAACACAATATAAATGACACTGTGATAACCGTGTGACCCAGTGATGGGTTTTAGTTTACACACCACCAAAACCAGTGTCACACATCAGTGCAGTCACAAACACCAACGACTAAAGAAAGGCCTTCATCACATATTATAACAATTCCTGAATGTCCATCCATTAAAAGATTCTTAATTTATTAATGAGAGAGAGAGAGAGAGAGAGAGAGAGAGAGAGAGACCCAAAAACAAGTGATGTAACTAACAATGTCAAAATATCACAGGTAAATGGTACAGAGTGAATCCATGGCTTAGGACCACATTGTTTTATTAATACAAAAACATTTCTACAGATTTATATAAACAGTATACAGTATAGAACAGTTATCATGAATATGCATAAATACAAGTAGGTGGAGCTAGA
The DNA here is from genome assembly GCF_019097595.1 of Hemibagrus wyckioides. Taxonomy (NCBI): domain Eukaryota; kingdom Metazoa; phylum Chordata; class Actinopteri; order Siluriformes; family Bagridae; genus Hemibagrus; species Hemibagrus wyckioides. The sequence continues at coordinate 285,822 of NW_026690792.1, read as the reverse complement.
GGTGGAGATGTACATCAAATAGTAACACTGACATTCATTTCTAAAGCTAGAGGTTTGAACTAAACACTCAGGAAAACAATGTTGTTCCTCTTCGTGGTGTTTTTCACTCTTGCTGATGTTGGTAAGTCATATACACTGCACACAAAATATTATTTTTTCTAAATAAGAAGACACAATTTTCCATGTGAAATGTGTCATTTATGATTAAAATATCACAATATTGTTGTAATGTTTTTATAGCAGAGGCTGCTGACAATAACATTAAACCAGATCAAACCAATGTATTTTCAATGGAAGGCAGCAACATCTCACTGTCCTGCACATATACTGGATCAGTTAACAGTCTCCACTGGTATCGACAAAAACCTGGATCAAGACCCGAGTTTCTGCTGCTGATTGATGAAAGAAGTGAAACTGTCACTGAGGCTCAACCACCTCATCCAGGATTGTCCATAAAACTTAAAAAAGAGCAAGATAAAACGAATGAGAAAGTGGATCTGATCATCTCCTCTGCTGCTGTATCAGACTCTGCTCTATACTACTGTGCTCTGAGGCCCACAGTGACAGGAAATCCAGCTGCACTGTACAAAAACTTTCACACAGTTTTGTTATATTGAAAGCAGCTCTTCCAATGCTTTAGTGAAAGTTACATGTCCTTTTGGGGATTCTGTCAGGGTCATGGTTGATATGGTATGAACTTTGTTCACATGAGGTAGGAAAACACCCTTTGCAGAGCTCCATATACAAACCATATAGTTACCATTTCACACACTCATTCACACAAAAGCATCATTTCTCCTAGAAAAATGTCCTACTGTCATGTTTTTGGAGGTGATGTAAAACTGCACACAAACTGACAGTAACCTGCTTTCAGTATGTGTTTGCTTAAATGTCCTCTGGACAGGTTTCCCATATGAGGCTGAATGTAAAGCCAGGATGTTTCAGTAAGAATCAACAATCTGACAACAACATTGGTGACACTGTCATGTGATGCTGTGGGGTGGAGCAATTTTGAAGCTTTATGGTGTTAACATATTAGATTACAGAAAGATCTCCACTATTTTCACTGAGCTAAGACCAGTCATCATGTCTGTGTGGTGATGCAGTGTGAAAATGCAGAGGAGGTCAGACTAAAGTATTTCCTGTTGATTATTTAAAGGTTAAAAACATTATGTTCTCTTCTCTATGACAGGTGACAGATTCAATAGCCTTCTGCAGGACTTGAAGAGCTGGACACTGGGTGAGATCGCCTGTGCTGCGGGTCTGTCAGTGTGTGTGTGTGTGTGTGTGTGTAAATAGTGCACTTTGCACTTACCCATTTGTTTTGGGTTTTCTGTTTGTTAATGTATTAGTTATCACAGTATGCATTTGGGGCTGCTATTTTATTTTATTTCATTTTTAAATGGACGGGTTTTAAGCTGTAGCTGGGCTGGAAATCTTAGGTCCAATCCGGAAATCACTGGTTACTATGGTTACCGCGTCCTGCGGGGAGAAAGAGCTCCTTCTGACAACACTCGGCCCCTCACGGTAGGACGATCTTTATCCTTTAATGTCACACTGATTTTACAATAAATATACAATAAACAATAAATATACAATATAATATAACATAATATACAATACAATGTAATATTTACCCCAGTAGTAGGACACCTTTAAGAACCCCTGGCTACTGTTTAAAACTTAAACATGCTAAGTCTTGTGATTGGGCAGCTTGCTAGCTAGTGTAAATAATAAATTATAGATTAATGTTATCTACTGAGAGAGCTTGTCTGTTTGTTGTAATTATTACACAATTGTTTGGGTCAGTTGATGTAAATATAATATTTAGTTAGCCTGCTAGCAAACTTGCCTACTGGTGCTAATGCTAAACTCCTGAACCAAGCTATGTTATCTAGCTAGCGAACCTCGCTAATCATTTCATTTACACAATATCATATAGAGTGTAAAGATTGCTGAACTTCGGGTGAAGGTTTTAATAATTATTCCGTATAATATTTAGATAGATTTCGGATGATGGACTGGGACAGGAGGTTTTTGAGACTTTAATCAGTCACCATGTACGGTGAATTTACACAAGCTAATGCTAATTAATGCTAATATTTGTCTGTTTATTCTCAGCTTAACTAGCTTACATACTCACAGGTTTATTAACATTTCCAGCGTTAAAAAGGAAATTTTTGTTTTTTTACTTCTCCCTTTTTAAAAAAAAAATAAAAAATCAAAATCCTCTATTTCTGGGTGTGGGTGAAAAAAACACTGGTTTTATCTACACTGTTAGCAAGCCTGGATAATTAACTTGGTAGCATCATGAAGATAAATATCGTAATGAGTAATGCAAACCTTTTAACCGGTAAACAAACCTTTCCTTTATTTTACTCAAGCTGTTTTTACTGTAAGGAACGTGACAGAATGTTAGATGTGTTATTATGAAACTGCGATGAGAAGAAGCACTTATGATGGGGCGGCGGGAGGAAATGTACAGTACATCATCTTTTTTGGAGAACAGGACATGTTTAGACTTACATCCTGCTTCGTGTTAAGGTGTAAATTAAGTCGCCATCTAGAACACCATAAGTGAATTACAGAGATTTTTTTGTTATTTACGTTTTAACAGGATGCAGTTGGCGTACAGCTGGCCTCCGTGGCTCCGATTCGGTTCCTGAGGACTCCTTCTCATCGGGACTCCATCAAAGCAGAGCTCTCCGGGTCCTATGTAAGCTTATGAATGCCTGTGTAACATGACAGCTGTTTAAATCTGAAAGACTTTGATAATAGAGAACTCCATTAGGACTCCATTATGTAAAGTTAATTTCTTTTTGTAACTTTTCTGCTCTCTGCAGGCCTACCAGTACAACCTCGTGGACGTGTTTTACGAGCTGCTTCTCTGCGGATACTTCACGAAGGGCTTAACGCCTCAGCCAGTAAGCGTCTTATCGGGAGATTTAAAAGCAATGCTTGAATGTAGTTTGAGAACAGGATCTATTTTATTTCATTTTGTTTTCCCATATTTTAAACCCTGGCATTAACAGAGCTTGTCGTCTCCCTTTCCTAAAGCTTTAGGGAGGACTCTCGGAGCGCCTGCTTGCGCTCATCAAGTGGGATGTAGACGTTCGGGAGCCTGGAGCAAAGATCTACTTCACAGTGCTTATTGTAAGTGTTCAAATATCTTCTGATGCCACGTTACACAAATGGTCAGCATTGTATCTCTAAGACAGTGACATTACACTGGATTTGTGTTTGTGTCATTTGTTGATAGGATCAGCTTACAGGCCTTTTTGTGGTACTGTTCTCTCAGCCCCGGGAGCTCTACACCCGACCCGCCAGCTTTAGCCAGCACGGTTAGGCATCTCCTCGGGCAGCATGTCGAGAAGAAGATGGTGAAGACTTTGGAGAGGCTCTTGGCAATGTCCTTCCCTTACTTCTACACCTTCCCAGTACCCACCAACACAACACACACACACAAACACACAATTTATTGCACAAGTTCCCATTCCATACTTTGTTACAGTTCATATTTTGTCCCTACATTGCTCAAGCGCTCCACAGATGAGTATAAATTGATTTTGTAACATTTCAATTGTCACATTTTAAAATATCTCTCTTCTTTTTCCCCTTGACAGGTCTGCACAACTTGATCCCAGGACTTTAGGACCAGAATTGCACAGTCAGTTGTAGCCTGTGTAGCATTTTATCATTCTCACTAGAAATAATTGCTTTCCTCGTTACATTTCCAGGTTTAGTGTTAATGAATTATCTGTGTTTGTCTTTCATCTAATATCATTTCAACCATTATTAACCCTCCTCTCATCATCCTCCTATCCTAACTCTAATAAAGTATTTCATTTGCATCTATTACAGCCTCGGTCAGATCATTTCTATACATCAAGATATGTGTTTATATATAAAATGTTGATTTTCAACTCAACTCCAATACATGACATTAGGTTTAAACTTTAATTCATGATGAAGGCACATGGTTACTTTTTGTTTATTCAGTACACTGTTACTCTGAAATGTTCATATAAGTGAAGCAGAGATAACATTCTGCTTTATTGGTACAAACAATATCCTATAATTATATATCCTGTAATTTATTTTCCATTCATACATTTATTTATTCTTTCATGTGTTTATTATACCTGTGTGTATAAATGTATGTTACTTTACCAAATGTGAACTAAGATCCAGAACAAAATGTGAGCACTCCAGACCATAATTCCATTGTATAGTTACAAGAAGTTAAAATGGATGAATAAGGAAAGTGTTAGTCAAATTTGCAGAGGGAAGCTACAGTTGAGGCTTTGTACACAAGAAATGCTTAGATGCTTCACTGAAGACAGAGTAGAAGGAAACTTGACATTTACAATAACATAAAAAGGAAACTTTCAGAAGATCAGAGGAAATTAAAACATGATGGTTTTCTGTATGTTTCTGTTTTTTACCATGTTCATAGGTAAGCTTATATTTTATTTATCCCCATATATCATGTTTAAATGTTTTATAACTAGTAAAGAAATGTTTCCATGTGTGAGTGTTTTAGATTGTAAGCATGTACTGTATTTATACTGTATAATATAAAATGATAATATTCTGAAATAAATGTCCTCTTCAGGTGAGAGCACACAGGACAGCATTACTCCAACATCTTCTGCTGTCTATGGTAAAGAGGAGCAAGCAGTTACACTCTCCTGTGATTATAAATACACTGTTTCTATGAACAATCTACAGTGGTATCGACAATATTCCAATGCAGCACCAGAATTCCTCGTTCTGTTGACGGAATCGGGAGGGAATCAGACAGGTGATACTCCTCATCCTCATTTGTCTGCTAAAGTTCATAAGAGTCTGAAGTGTGTGGATTTGGAGATCTCGCCTGCTTCAGTATCAGACTCTGCACTGTACTACTGCGCCTTGCAGCCCACAGTGACAGGAAAGTCAACTTCACTGTCCAAAAACCTACAGAGACCTCAAACATGAAAGTGTTAAAGAATCACAATAAGAAGAAAAGACTGGAAGCTATGCATAACATCAGCATTCTGATTATTGATCCAATAGAAATGTATGTATATAACCATATATGAATACTTTATTTGAATTGAATAGACAAAACATTCTAAGTGAATCCAAATACAGATAGAAAAGTTAGGTGTGTGTTTGAAGAAGCCACATGTTCACTCCCTCTGCAGTATTAAGTGCAGTTCTCATAAACAATAGTGGCAGGTTTGATGGTTTATTTACTTAATGACAGTGTAAAGATCACATGCTGGAATTTGATTCTGTTCTAGGAATAAAAATGTGCATATTGTAAACTCTTTTTGACAAGCAGCTGATTTGATTTATTTTTATTTTATGTTTGTTTGTTTGTTTATTTTACTGAGCATGCTATTTAATGTGTTCATCATGTGTGTCTTTGCAGGATCTTTAATATATTTTTGAGAATTACAGGATACCTGAAAGTATGTATAACTAAGAATAAGAATTGTGGAAAATAAAAACACAGTTTCCATCACACAATCAGGAAATAAATAAGCTCTACTGAAATAATGCTCCATAATCAATTCTTGAGGTAGATGAGCTACAACAGCTAAAGACCACATCGGGTTTCATTCCTGTTCACCAAGAACAGAAATCTAAGACTACAGTAACAACCCTGTAAATGACATAATTTGGCCCAATGGCAAGAGCTGCTTGCTTGGTTCACACTTAGCGTCTGGATTCCAAAAAGGTTTGAATCCCACAGGAGCCTCGCTTTATTGTTAACTTGACTTTGTGTAACCGAGTTCCTTTTACTCGGACCCCAGGCCATATGAGCAAGAAGGTCATACAGTTACAGAGTACAGTGAACCTTCATTGGTGCACATCAAGGTAACAGGGATGACCTGGCTCGTTGGTCTAGGGGTATGATTCTCGCTTAGGGTGCGAGAGGTCCTGGGTTCAAATCCCGGACGAGCCCTGGTTTTAAATGGAATAGAGTGGTTGGGATAAAACTAATGGAAACTTGCACTGCTGGCTTGGTTCTCGCTTGGAAGCTTGTTTCTCCAGAGGTCCAAGAAGGTTCAAATCCCACTGTAATTACCTCTGAAAATTAAAGCTCCAACCTGGAGCCTATCTCTGGAATACAGGGAGCGGGATGGAGAATGTCACACTTTGTGGAGACATGAACCTCTGAAATATTAATATAATAGAGTACAGAAAGACCTCAGAATATTGTCATTTTACTAACACCATTCATCATGTTCACTGTTATATTCATGTGTCTGTGGCTTTCATTAGGTAAGTTATCATTGATCTTTTCAGAAAGGAGGGTAAAAGGTAAATCCCTATGCCACCACGTCTGTCTGCTAAAGTTGATGATAAAACTAAACAAGTGGATCTGATCATCTCCTCTGCTGCTTTTAATGTTTGATAATATACAATTAGAAGGTAATTTATTCATAATCACACTCTCTGGTATCACCCAGATGAGGATGGGTTCACATTTGAGTCTTCCTCATATCGTCTCACAGAGTTTTTTCTTGCCACTGTTGCCTCAGAGTTGCTCATTAGGGGTAAAGTTAATTTTCAACTTTGTATTCTGAATTTCTATATTTCTGTAAAGCTGCATTGAGACAGTGTCTATTGTTAAAAGTGATATGAATGAAAATGAAGTGAACTGAATTTAATTACCTTTTGGGAAAAGACACAGCAAATTTACTAATGAGAGATTGGATCCAGTTTACTCATGGATCCAGTTTCCTATGATTTTTATCATAGGAAATTATCATAATTATTTATAAATGTACAAATAATTAAAAAAACACACAAACAGATAAAGGCTTATAGTATGGTATAGATGATGAATCTTGAAATACAACACAGACATATTAATGACTCTACACTACAACTGCATCACTTCCTGGGTGTGTCCTTCTAGAGACGTGTAAAGTTCAGCACATACAGCACTTTTATACAGAATCCTCACAGAGCTGTGTTCAGAAATGGATCAACTATACAACTTACTGTACATAGTGAGATACATACCACTGATTCTCACTCTAGTTACAGGTCATTTTCAGTTATTAATTATTACAATGATATTTAATCAGTTAAATAATTGCATTAATTAATAAGCATGTTTGTATTAATCTAGTAATTTCTTGATTCCTTAAGTCAATATTGGAATTACAAAAAATACTTCACTGACATGTTTCTTTATATTTTTGTCACACCAGGTAGCTTTGCAGATAAAATTTGGCCAACAGATGCAAACATTGTCAGGAAAGAAGCAGAGACTGTTATTCTGAAATGTTCATATGAGGCAAGCAGTGAATACATTTATCTTTACTGGTACAAACAATATCCTAACAGCGCACCACAGTTTTTACTGTATAAAGGCGCAAGGTCAAATGCAGGTGCTGGGAGCACTCCTGATGATCGTCGACTAGAGTCGAAAACAAGCAGAGACTCTACTGAACTTACTATCAGAGGTCTAAAGCTCTCAGATTCTGCACTCTATCATTGTGCTCTTAGAGACGTAGCACAGTGATACAGAGTCACTGAAAGGCTTTACAAATACATCAACATGGTATATTAAGTTTCTAAAACCACAGAAGATGAAAGAGACTCACTTTACCAACTTATCAGTTAACCACAGACACAAACAACATTTGTGAAAACATTTGCAGCTGGAGCTAATAGCCTAAAAAGAAAATGAGGGATTAACACAACTATAAATAAAAAAATCTACATCTACATTCATTTATTAAATGTTTATTCTGCATGTTTATTTGAACAGATGTGAGTTTGATCATACAGATAAAAAAAAATAATAATAAAAAATTAGTGACAAGGTTTGATTGCACATAAGGGTAATGCCTATAATCTTAAACATAATTATTTGATGGAGGGATGATGACTCTAGCCTTTTGAGCTTGTCCTCTGTTTTCTTATTTGTACTGTGATGTAAACGTTCCAACTTAAGGTGGACTGCTGACACTAAATTTCCCCTAAGTCTGAATGAGTGTGTGAATGTGTCTGTGCATTTTGTCCTGCATTAGACTGCTGTATCATCCAGGGTGTATTCCTGCATCATCCCTAGTGTTGCTGGGAGAAGCTCCAGATTCACCTGCCCAGGACAAAGCATGAATGAATGAATGAAGGTGTGTATATATAATGTATATAGACAGTTGTGGAAGTGTGACCAGGATAAAGTAGGTACTAAAAATAAACTCTGATTGAATGACCATTCATTAGGTTGCAGCTGCAGCTTATGGATCTGGGGCTTGGTTTTACTGTAGTTTTAGCATACTAAGATTTGCTAATTGTCTAGTAGATGAGAAAAGAGTTGCTGTGTGAGGTAAAGCAGAGTTGTCATGAATATGAATAGATATGATGTTTATTTCAAAAGATAAACACAAACTAACTAAACACTCAGGATAACAATGTTATTATGCCCACTTGGTTTTCTTCACTATTGCTGATATTGCTAAGTCCTTTAGTTTGCAAGTTACAAACCAAAAGAACAAGTATTTTAATTAAGTTGCTTAATAATAAATTGTTGTCAATAAATTCTAATAAATTGGTGTATTTATAGTAAAGGCTGTTGACAACAATTCATCCACCCAGAATACACTGTTTAATGTAATCACAATCATCTTTAAGTAACCAAACATAACTATAAAATAAATACATATCAGTTTCTGATTGCCAGTGAAATGTAGTTAGAGTGAGAATGTTCTTTTAGCTGATTGTTTATAACAGACGTGTTCTTGAACATTAATGAGGAAAGGCTCAGGTGCACAGTTTATTCTCCTCTTGATCAATAGATGAAGAAAATTGTTGGAGGAAAAGTTTCTGTTCCTCTGCAGCTCTTTTTCTCTATAGACAATATTCTGTTTGTGAGACCTGTATGATTGTAATTAACACCAGTGCAATCATAGCTCCAGTTTTGTTCTTTGGTCACTACACTTAATTAACCCTACTGAATAAAATCAGATGGAAAAATATTTGAAGTGAACTGGAACAGCGATTTAGTCCAGGAACTCTATGGAACTTTGTATGGGAAGGCTATAACAAAGAAATGCACAAAATACTAAATATATACATTATATAATATTAATTATAGTTCAGAAGTTTATTTATTAATGTCATTAATAAATAAATTAACTTCAATTACCTTAAAAACCAAGTCTTTCTTATTTCTCCACAAGATGGTGTAGTGAGTTATCTTATTGTGGGTCAGGTGCTAGGACTCTGCTCACATCCTCCAAAGATGTAGACTCTGTTATAAATACTTCTTTGCAGAATAATATGAACTCTAATAAACATGCTTTATCACAACAAACAAATAAATGCCACAAGTCAAGACACTACTTATAAAATATAAAAAACTAAAATATTTACTATTTTATATTTGTATAAAATTGAATAAATACAATAATAGAATAATTTCTTTGTTTACTATGTAAACAGTTTCAGTAGAGTTTCCCAAACAAGGCAGAATGTTTCAGTAAAGATCAACAATCTGTCAGTAACACTGGAGACACTGTCATGTGATGCTGGGGGGTGGAGCTTCGTGAACATTTATCATGGTAATATTTCAGAGTACAAAAAGACTTCAGAAGCTTTTAGCTTTCATTCAGCTAAAATCATTCATCATGTTCACTGTTATATTCATGTGTCTGTGGCTTTCACTAGGTGAGTTAACATTGACCTTTTGTTAGTTTATATATTATGTGTTGTTTATTAATTGTGTGCTGTTAGAAATCATGATTTCTGTATGTAATTCTGGCTTGATTCTGGCATAAAGTTTTGAATTTTTCTTATTATTAAAATATGTGTTGATTTCGTGATTAATTAGTCCAAGGCAAAATATGAGTTTGACTTTTGCAGTTTAGGCTTTATTATGTAAAGTTTAAAAACATTATGTTCTCTTCTCCATGACAGGTGACTCCATGGCAGATTCAATAAAGCCACTTTTCCCTCATAAAGTTGTAGATGAAGGTGATGATGTTACTCTGTCCTGCAGCTACAAAGACTTCAGTGGTACTGTAGAGAATCTGCAGTGGTACAGGCAATATCCAAAATCTAAACCTGAGTTCCTTCTTTATATTTATCAAAATGGAGATCTAAGTCCCAACACTCCCCCAAGAATGTCTGTTAAAGTTCATGATGATAAACAAGTGGATCTGATCATCTCCTCTGCTGCTGTAACAGACTCTGCTCTATACTACTGTGCTTTATGATTACACTTTACACTTTATCTGTTGTAAATACAAACTGCACATACCTCTCTATGCACACTCTGACATAACCTTATTTATTGTTGTACATATTTACATATTTATCTGCAACTGTTCTGGTAGATGCTAAACAGCATTTTGTCACTATGTACCTGTACTTTGCAATGACAATAAAGTTTTATCTATCTATCTATCTATCTATCTATCTATCTATCTATCTATCTATCTATCTATCTATCTATCTATCTATCTATCTATCTATCTATCTATCTATCTATCTATCTATCTATCTATCTATCTGCAGATGTTAAAGGACGCCAGCCTTCTAAGGAAGTCCAGGCGGCTCTGTCCTCTCCTGCACAGAGTGTCTGTGTTGGCAGTCCAGTCCATTTTATCATCCAGCTGTACTCCAAGGTATTTGTAGGTCTTGACAAACTCCACACAGTCACCGTTGATGGTCACAGGCTCCAGTTGAGGCCTGGGCCTCCTGAAGTCCACCACCATCTCCATGGTCTTTGTTGTGTTGAGGTGCAGATGGTTACAGTCACACCATGCAACGAAGTCCTGTATCAGTTTTCTGTCCTCCTCCTCCTCATAGCAAGGTTGGGGATTTTTCAGGGTGGATCTGGGGCTTGGTTCCACAAGGTTTAAAGCTGTAGTTTTTTTTCATACTAGGCTGTGCTAATGGTGTAGTAGATGAGTGAAATATTACATTGCAGTATGTAATAAATATGAATAAATATGAGTGGGCAGAGCTACATTTGGAGACAGAAAATCAAATATTATTATGGTTAATGTAACTGTGTGAAGTGAAATATTGGAGCTGAAATTAATGAATGGATTTGAGATTAAAGTGCAGACTTTCAGTTTACTCTCACTTTACTACACACACTCTAAGTTAAAACCAATGCACTAGAGATGTTAGAAGATGGTGTAGTGAGTTATCTTATTGTGGGCCAAATACTAGAACCCTGCTCACATCCCCCAAATATGTAGACTTCTGTGATTATACATAATTCTTTGCAAAATAATATAGACTCTATCTGTTGTTCAATCCTACATACATAGTGCTAGACCTATATGTAGAATTTGCAGTTATTACATACAATTTCATTAAAAATGTTTGTCTTATATTTGTAATATTTTTGTCTCCACCAAGGACAAGCACATTACAGCTGCATTGAATAAAATGGGCTCTGGACAGATTCTCTCATCATAGGATAAGAAACTTTACCCTTTCTTTATAAACACAGTTTCATGTTTAAATGACCAATCAGCAGATATGAGATCAAGTCAACTAGTTTTACACAGCGGTTTTATTAAGCAATGAGTTAAATGTCAATAAAGAATAATAGATAACAGAATGAAAAAGAGCCTGGTTTGTTCCTCACCTAATAAAATACCACCTCATGAAAATGTAATCCTATTTAATAAACATGCTTTCAAATACCTTATTGTCCAGACACCATTTATAAAATATAAAAAATAATAAAATAAAATATTTACTCATTTTAATTATTACTATTATTTTTCCCTGCTGTCAGTTTTTTTTGTTTATTATGTAAAGAGTTTCAGCACAGTTTCCAAACAAGACTTAATGTAAAGCCAGGATGTTTCACTGTCATCAACACTGGAGACACTGTCATGTGATGCTGGGGGGTGGAGCTTCCTGAACATTTATCACGGTAATATATTAGAGTACAGAAAGAGCTTTTTCATTCAGCTAAAACCAGTCATCATGTTCACTGTTATATTCATGTGTCTGTGGCTTTCACTAGGTGAGTTAACACCTTTTGTTAGTTTAGATATTATGTATTGTTTATTAATTGTCTGGTGTTATAGAAAGCATGATTTCTGTGTGTAATTCTGGCTTGATTATGTAAAACTTTATGTTCTCTTCTCTATGACAGGTGACTCCATGGCAGATTCAATAAAGCCCCTTTTCAGTCAGAAAGTTGTAGATGAAGGTGATGATGTTACTCTGTCCTGTGAATATGAAACAAGTGCTATAGGATTCTACCTGCACTGGTACAGACAATATCCAAAATCTAAACCTGAGTTCCTTCTTTATATTTACCAAACTGGAGCTCTAAGTGATAACCGTCCCCCAAGAATGTCTGTTAAACTTAAAGATAAGAAAGTGGATCTGATCATCTCCTCTGCTGCTGTATCAGATTCTGCACTCTATCACTGTGCTCTTACAGTAGTAGCACAGTGATACAGAGTCACTGAGAGACTGTACAAAAACCTATGAAATAATTCATTTGAAGTTCAACGTTTAATATCAAAGATACTTCCTTTAGCAACTTATCAGTTAACCACAGACACAAAAGACATTTGTGGTAACATATGCAGCTGAAGAAAGAGAATAAAATAAAGAGGCACTGTGTCACTTGTTGCTGGTGTGTACTGTTTAAAATTGAATTCATTGTACTTTGCTGCAGTTTTTCCCCATGATTAATTCGCATGAATTTTCATTCATGTATATGTACAAAAACAAATTAGGATTTGTCATGTATTCTAAGAGGGTTAGGGTAATAAAAATAAAAAAAAATAAATGTCCTTCCTGCATTTGAATACAATGTGGAAATATTCCCCACAAGCGGCAATGCTTCAGTAAGAATCAACAATCTGTCAGTAACATTGGTGTCATGTGATGCTGTGGGGTGGAGCTTCATGAACATTTATGATGTTGACATATCAGAGTACATAAAGACCTCAGAATATTTACATTCAGCTAAAACCGTTCATCATGTTCACTGTTATATTAATCCTTTGCTATTATCTGTCTCCAGCTCCACATTGACCTGACAGCTCAGTCAAGCAAGGCTCTAACTAAAAAAAGCCAAGCTGCCCAGACTGGATGAATGCAGATACAAGGTTTTCTTTGCAATCAGCGCTGGTTACAAGAATTGAGCTGCTCACGAATGAACATCCCAACAACCTCCGAAATAATCATCACAAAACATAGTCTTTTTATTCTTTTCCCTTATCTTTTCATAATATTCAAACCAAACCCTCTTTGCTGAGAAAGTCACTCCTATTTTCTTCCTGAAATATCAGGTTCTTTTTGAACACCATTATCTCTTACTTTTTAACACTTTAGCATTCCATTATAATCGGACTTCCGAGGTCAGTTATAAAAATAGTGGACATCTGTGCACTTATCAATAGGACTTTTCCAGCTTGTTTTCATCAAACAGTTCATTTTGACCTCCGAGGACAGCATGGGTAAGTTTCAGGGCCACTGCTCTGTCTTTGCTTAGTTTTAATTCATTGCAAACAATGTTTTCTTTCACTTCTACACCTGCTGTAGTTTTAATCACAGTTTCCTTCCAATTATTCCTAGCTCTATCTCCTGCTACCCTTGCCTTCCTAGGACGTGCTGCGCTTCTGCTCAGGACCTTGGGCACAGCTCCAACCCCAGCCATACCAAGATTGAAACTCCGTCCAAGTCTCATCTACTGTCAGCAAAGTTTGCCAGATAGACATTACTCCTACTGCTACTGATTCTACACAGGCCATACAATCTCGCACCTATACCTCATAGTGTTAAACCCTTCATTGTTAAAACTGTAAATAGGGGTGCCCAATAAATTAAGGTGGTGCCTGACAACCCAACCATGCTGTCCTCTGATTATTTTATACAAACACAAACAAGAATGCATTCATATACACTCTAAACACTCTAAAACATTCAAAACCACTTTAAACACTCTAAACCACTTTAAACCATTCAAAAATTACTCCCACACCTCCCAATTAATCTCAGCTTGAAAATGCACAGACTTGTGCAACCACCAGTGGCTGGGTTGGTTCTGTGCTTAGGCCACAGTGGGGAGAATGCAGGATCCTAGACATTAGTCTCTCTCTGTTTATATTACATATTCACACCAATTACCTGATGTATGCTATTGAATTGATGTTTATTGGCATCCTTTTTTATTCAACAATGGCAGCCACAAAAAAAATAGATATCACCCTTTTGCACTAACATTCATTCATCTATCCATTTATCCATCCATTCATACATACATATACAGTAGCCATTTTGTTCTGGTTAAGGCAATAAAAACACATACAGTGATGGACATCAAGGAGAAGTTTAGAGAAGTTAGAGTCCAAATAATTTGCATGAGGAATCTAGGATAGTGTAATATATATAAAACAGAGGCTAGTGCATTTGTAGTATCAGGTGATATCAGGTTTGTGTTTACTGACTGCACATTATAAACTCTAGCTGAAGGAACAAAAATAATAAGTTAATGTCTCTGTGCTGTGTCTCCAGATTTAAACTCACACTCAGTAAAACTCTTCTTACTGGTTCCTCAATTCCTTTTTATTAGTCTTCTTTAAACTAAAAATCTAAATAAAACCTCCAAAATTCAAAAGACCATCCTGTAAATGTAGCACAGACACACCACCTCAGACATTTCTCTCACACGCTTAACTTATTGTATGTTATGAACAATAATTAAATAATTTTGGTCTTTTATTTCTTACTATCAGCACCTTCAAAGTAGAATAGATATTTACTTCTCCTCCTAAACTGTGAACACACAGGTATATAAAGAGATTGTTTTGGATTTTTAGCAACTATGTCAATTTTGAGTACCAATATTTTATTACTTACCTTTGAAGAAAGGCTATATAAATTTAAAGATTAATTAATGATAGTAATTGTGAAAAAGCAATGACATGAAATTATTATTTAGATATAATTACACTAATCAGCTTTCCTATACTTACCTATTGGGCAAATGTATGTGTAAAAAGAGATTTTTCTACGAATCTGGTTCTGTTGTTCTATGATCATTATTATAAAAAGTTTGCATTTACTTTTCATACAAATATCTTGATGTAGTGGCCAATGAGCCTATTTATCATGTTTACAGATTAACAGTAAAATATCATAATTATTTATAGTTTTCAAATAATGTAAACACCACACAAACAAGTAAAGGCTTATAGTATTGTATAGATGATAAATCTTAAAATACAACACAGCTGTATTAATGACTCTAGTTTTCTGTCACTGAAACTGTGTGAAGTGATGATCTGTACAAAGTTACACTACAACAGCATCACTTCCTGGGTGTGTCCTTCTAGAGACGTGTAAAGTTCAGCACATACAGCACTATTATACAGAATCCTCACAGAGCTGTGTTCAGAAATGGATCAACTATACAACTTACTGTACATAGTGAGATACATACCACTGATTCTCACTCTAGTTACAGGTCATTCATTTTTATCTGTTTATTCATTTTTGATGATATTATGATATTTAATCAGCTTTGTTAATGGTTTGTTTAACCTATTGCTGGCTATATATCGTCATATTGTGTAACTTGAGTGTGTATCTTGTTTTGTTTGTTTGTAATTGAAGAATTAAAAATATAATAATAATAATAATAATAATAATAATAATAATAATAATAATAATAATAATAATAATAATAATTGCTTTTCTCTATAAACAACAGTTTGTTGATTTGGGAAAAATATTGTTGTTTTAAAAGATACTGTATTTCCCTAGTTTACTCAGTTACATTAGACAGAAAGTTTTTCAGAAAAGTCCACAGAGCCAATTCTGAATTTAATGAAAGCAGCTGAGGCTCTGTACAGAAGTTCAGAAATTACTATTTGTTGTTCTAATTTGTGAATTTAAAGAAAAAAGATTTGTTTGTTAAAGTTTTTCTCTTTTCTCCAGAAGATGGCGTAGTGAGTTATCTTACTGTGGGCCAAATACAAGGACCCTGCTCACATCCCCAAGAATGTAGACTTCTGTGATTATAAATACTTCTTTGCAAAATAATATCGACTCTATCTGTTGTTTAATCCTACATACACAGTACTAGGCCTATAGGTACAGTAGGCCTATACGTACAATTTCATTAAAAATGTGTGACCTACACTGATCAGGCATAACATTATGACCACCTGCGTACTATCGTGTTGGACCTCCTTTTTCTGCCAGAAAAGCCCATCATGCACTGTGTATTCTGACACCTTTCTATCAGAATCAGTATTAACTTCTTCAGCAACTTGAGTAACAGCAGCTCATCTGTTGGATCGGATCACACGGGCCAGCCTTCACTCCCCACGTGCATCAATAAGCCTTGGCCGCCTATGACACTGTCGCCAGTTTACCAACACTGCAGACCGGGAACACCCCACAAGAGCTGCAGTTTTGGAGATGCTCTAATCCAGTCGTCCAGCCATCACAATTTTCCTAACGCTTGCCCATTTTTCCTGCTTCTAACACATTAACTTGTTAAAATGTTCACTTGGGGCCTAATATATCCAACCCACTAACAGGTGCCATGATGAGGAGATCATCAGTGACATTCTCTTCACCTGTTCATAATGTTATGCATGATTGGTGTAAATTAATATTATATTTTTATTATTATTACATCATATTACAGCTGCATTGAATAAAATGGGATCTGGACAGATTCTCTTATCATAGGATAAGGTAAATACTCCACCCTTTCTTTATAAACACAGTTTCATGTTTAAATGACCAATCAGCAGATATGAGATGAAGTCAACTAGTTTTACACAGCGGTTTTATTAAGCAATGAGTTAAATGGCAATAAAGAATAATAGATAAGAGAAAGAAAAGAGGCTGGTTTGTTCCACACCTCATGAAATACCACCTTATGAAATGTAATCCTATTCAATAAACATGCTTTATCACAACAATCAAGTACCCTAATATCCAAACACCACTTATAAAATATATATATATTTAAAAAACAAAAATATTTGCTCATTTTAATTATTACAACATTTTTCATTTTTATGAAGTAGAATTTTTTTCCTGCTGTCAGTTTTTGTTTGTTTACAATGTAAAGAGTTTCAGCACAGTTTCCCAAACAAGACTTAATGTAAAGCCAGGATGTTTCACTGTCATCAACACTGGATACACTGTCATGTGATGCTGGGGGGTGGAGCTTCCTGGACATTTATCATGGTAATATATTAGAGTACAGAAAGAGCTTTTTCATTCAGCTAAAACCAGTCATCATGTTCACTGTTATATTCATGTGTCTGTGGCTTTCACTAGGTGAGTTAACACCTTTTGTTAGTTTAGATATTATGTATTGTTTATTAATTGTCTGGTGTTATAGAAAGCATGATTTCTGTGTGTAATTCTGGCTTGATTGTGTTAAACTTTATGTTCTCTTCTCTATAACAGGTGACTCCATGGCAGATTCAATAAAGCCACTTTTCACTCAGAATGTTGTAGATGAAGGTGATGATGTTACTCTGTCCTGTGAATATGAAACAAGTACTACAGGATTCTACCTGCACTGGTACAGGCAATATCCAAAATCTAAACCTGAGTTCCTTCTTTATATTTACCAATATGGAGATCTAAGTGAAAACCGTCCCCCAAGAATGAATGCTACACTTAAAGATAAGAAAGTGGATCTGATCATCTCCTCTGCTGCTGTATCAGACTCTGCACTATATTACTGTGCTCTGCAGCCCACAGTGACAGGAAATCCAGCTGCACTGTACAAAAACCTTCACACTGTTTTGTTATACTCAAGGCAGTTCTGCTGGTGACACTCCTTTATTCTTGAGTGCAATTTATAATTAAATTAGAAGTGCACTAAAGACAAGGCATGGCTCCACATTTATCACCTTGAACTGTATATATCATCTAACACCAATCACACAGACCAGCAACGAGGTAATGAGAAAAACCTCCAGAACTAAGGAATGAGTTTTAGGCTTCACAGGAAATAAGAATTAGACCTCACATGCTTTGTCGCTTCTGCTGTGATGGAGTATATCTGAAATTTAACACTGCAATGTGTGTGATTTAAAGTTTTGTTGCTTCATTTTATGTGTGTACTTTAATCTGTTTGTGTTAAAGCATTACACAGGAAACCTGCTCTCCACATAGCATTATCTCTACAGATGGTATAACCACTACAGAACAATTCCTGGTATTTTTACACAAGTGACTAGAACTGCCTTATTTATTAGTGCATCATTAGTTTTCTGATCTTTTGCACAGTGTTCAGTGTGAGAAACATCAATTCAATTCAATCTGAACTCTGAACACTGTTCCAAACACAGAGACCACAGATTATCAGATATGCTCTTGTCATGTAATGGAGTGCAAGCAGAGACTCTGGTAAAAAGTGTGGAGTAAAGACAGAATTGTCTTTTAAATGTTTTGAATGGTTTAAAGTAATATAAGTTCTCAAAATAGACCTACACAAAGCAGAAAGAAAGAATAATAACATCAATAACATCAAATCCCCCAAACTGTTATTGTACAATAAAATAAAACTGAATTCTTAAAAAAGTTTTTCGTGTGCTAATGAGACGCAGAAAGTCACGTGACACTTCCGCATGTCCTAATTAGCATATCACAACAATGACGGATTCTTATAGAAGAAAAAAGTCAGTGAAAAAGAGTCTTTGTTACATGACAGTTGTCTTCAAGCTACTTTGTTTCTGCTCACTCCCAATTTAAACTCACATGACACTGCATAATTGTTCATTTACTGAAAGCTTAATGCAGGCTAATTTATTCCAAATCAGAGTAACTGGTATGCATTGCATGCTCTGGTGTCTGCAAACACGGGTAGCTGCAAACGAGACCATATCACACCAATGTTACGCTCCCTGCACTGGCTGCCAGTCTGATATCGAATTGATTACAAAATTCTGTTATTTGTCTATAAAGCTCTTAACAACTTAGCTCCAAGATATCTCTCCGATTTACTCACCACTTACAATCCTGCTCGGTCACTTGGATCCCAAGATGGTCATCTTTTGTGAATACCATGGTCTCGCCTGTAACGCAGAGGAGACAGAGCCTCCGCAGTAGCTGGTCCTAAGCTGTGGAACAGCCTGCCATCACCCATTAGAACTGCTTCCACGTTAGCTGAATTCAAATCTATGTTAAAAACGCATCTCTTTTCTTCTGCTTTTAATTGTTTGTAAATGTGTATGTGTTTTCCTGCTTTCATCCTTTTTATTTTTATTCCCTTTATTTTTGTTCAGCACTTTGGCAAACTAAGGTTGAATTGAAATGTGCATTAGAAACAAAATTGAATTGAAAATTGAATTAAATTGATGTATACAGATGTCGGCGCTTTGGTATTTAAATGCATGTGTTGTACTTCACAGAATCTCCACCAGGTGGCACATGGTACACCTCTGGCCTGAGCACATTATACAGTATAATCACTCAAAGTGTCCAGTAAATTTGTTAACTGCACATGTAATGTAGTGATTGTGAGAAAACATCCACAATAAATTCTGAAAGACATAAACACAGTTTCTAAAGTATATATTTTAATACTTTAATACATATATAATAATATTTACATTTTAAATGAATATGTATAAATTTACCCATGACTGTGTGAGTGTAAAGCTGCGAAGTATTTTATGTGCTTTGTAAATACTTAATTGCGCTGGTGTTGTCCTGCCATTTGCACATAACTTTTTTTTGTTCAACTTTAAAGATGCCTGTGCAAAGA
This sequence comes from Hemibagrus wyckioides, assembly GCF_019097595.1. NCBI lineage: Eukaryota > Metazoa > Chordata > Actinopteri > Siluriformes > Bagridae > Hemibagrus > Hemibagrus wyckioides. Next base: position 266,081 of record NW_026690792.1, on the reverse strand, counting down.
TAAAAATTAAAATGGAAAACCTCTTCAGATTAAAGTCATTATAATGCAAAATTTAACTGGTAGTTATTCCAGAAAAAAAGTCAAACTAAATAAAATTGTGACAAAGTAGTAATATTTCGCGAACAACGTTAACACTATGAGAATAACGTAAAAATCACGAGATTCGTAGCAACACGGGATTAAATTCGTGATATTTTGAGAATAATGTCATTATTTACATTAACACGTTTAGAGTGATGAATAATATATTAGGCCTATTTGTGTATAGTGAAATTAAGGTATTAATAAAACGACTTATACATATGCATAAAAGTGCATAAAAATGAAACTTGACTCATTGCATGCACATCCATCTGTTTTAATAATAAGGTAGGTATAACTTATCTGCTTCGAACATTACTCCAAACACGTTGATGTATATGGCCTTATAAATAAAACATTATAACTTAATCCCTACAGTATATTGCATGAGTTTAATACTGTTGCATGAAGTCAAACACATTAAATGATGTGCAACAAAAACAAGCAACAAAGAAAGTAAACGTGTGGAATTCATATTTAACATTTTCAGCTGTGAGTTTTCAATGTCATAACTTCATGGTTAAAAAGTTTAAAAAGTTAGTATGAAAGGTTAAAGTATTGTAAGTTATTGTGTCTTTTGAGACACAGCCCTGACCTCTAACTCCAAAAGATATGTTTAAGAGGTGAAGTCAGATGCACTGATTCTCACTCTAGTTACAGGTAATTCATTTTAATCAGTTTACCAAAAGTTTTAATTCTTACAATCATATTTATTGAGTTAAACTACATATTAATCAAAGTAAACTAAAGAATCTACATTTTTATAATCAAAAAGCATTTTACATTTTAGTACATTTTTACATTTTAGGTGCATATGATAATTTAGCTTATTAACCTTTTCTTACCAGTTTTGTCCATGATTCACTGTAATTAATAATAATTTATACATTTATAATTTATACATTATTTAGACAATGTTTGTTTAGTCATTTCTGCTAACATTCACACAGTTATGAATAAAAGCATATTATATTTTCTTATGCTACACTGTAAAACCTGATAAGTTAGGTTAACTCAAACCATTTGAGGAAACCAATTGCCTTAAACCATTTAAGTTTTGAAACTAATAAATATAAGAGCTGTAAACTTATATGTATTGAGTCATATGCAATTTTATTTTAATGTTGGTATAGTCAGTCATTTAGAGTATTGGCAACTTAAACATTTTAAGTTCAAAAAACAGATCTGTTTGTGTTCAGTTAATGGATATAATTAAGTTCGAATAACTATATAGTTACTTAAATGGTTTGAGGAAATCGATGGCCTTAAATGGTTTGAGTTGACGGAACACAAACTAATAAAGTTAGTCTTGATTAATTTGAGTTCAGTCAACTCAAACCATTTAAGGCAATCGGTTTCCTCAAACCATTTGTGTAGCTAAAAAGTGATTTGGACTTAATTACATCTGTTACCTGAACACAAACAGATTTAAAGACTAAGCAAAATCTAACATGTATAAATCAATAATGACAGAATCAGCAAGTATTTTAAGAAATAGAATTTATTGAAATAAAACACTAATTTGTGTCACATATAGAAAGTTTAACACTGCACAAACAGCACAAAGGTTTTAAAATCCTAAAATTTCAACTTGAAAATAGAACCTTCTTCCCTCTTAATGGTACTCAAAACAGTACAAATTCTATGACACTAATTCAGCAGTTCATTTTTAAGTGCCAGCAACTTTAGCCTAGCCGTGCCGTCACCAAGATTCAACAGTACCTTTTGCAGGAACCAAAAAAAACCTGTCAGCTTCTTGGGGTAGCTGATATGAAGGGCATAAAGCAGCCCAAAAAGCAGCATCAGAGCACTGACCCAGGATTTTGAAGACATCACCACGTCATCTTCAAGGACAATCAAGACATACAAACAAAAAAACAAAGAGGCAAAACAAAATTAATACCAGTGGTTCCCATTAGAATGAACTAAACCTTATAATTACAACATAACAAGCCTCTGCAAATAGTGCAGATCATGTTCATGACTTTGGAGTATGAGCTTTACATATGACAATGATATAAACATACAGAAAACAATGCACATCAAATTTAGATATTATATTTAGATAATGTGTTTAATGTGTGTGTTGAACCATGTTAATATTTTAGTAAAGTCTAAATCAAAGTAATTTTTGAAGCTTGAAAATACAGATTGCCTTTAATTGGACAGACAAAAGGAGAGAAAAAGATTTAAACGTACCTTTAACAAAAATCTAATGGAATTACACGAGGGTGAGTAAATGAATTATATAATCATCATTTGAGTAAACCTTTCCTTTAAGATTACTGAAATGATCAACTGTACAGCTACTCTAGCTGTATTTTTTTCGATGTCGACAAAAAGATCAAAATGTTTCAGAAAGTAGTCCTGATGAGCCTTACCGTGTGTGTCTTGAAAACATCTGACGAGTCTTCCTTCAAGTAAAGCGGCAGTCCAGCCAGGACAAGAGTTCCAATGACACTGATGTCATCCTGATCCTTAAAGACAAAACAAAAAATGACCATACTTTTAATTCCCAACTAAGCAACATTTTGAATTTATTAACATGATTAATGATGAGACAACATTCTAACACTGCAAACCTAGCTACAACATGTAACAGCACTAGTTATTACCTGGCACTTTCTTACTAATCCACATAACAGGCAAATTCCTTTAGGCAATTTAATAACAGCACAAGCACATTTTAAGGATTAGTTCATCCACACACAAAAATTGTCATCATTCACTTACTTGCATGTTATTCTACACTACTTTGAGTAATTTATTTATTTTGTTTGTATAGACTACTGTTTTAGAATGCCTTCATGTTTTTGTCTTTTCTGGCAACTGAAAACATTCATCATTATTATATTTAACTGATTTTAATTATTGATAATGTTTTTAACCTGTACAGCCCTTGAGTATGTTCAATGGGAATTCCACTTACTTGTTCATGATAGTCTTTTAATATTTTAGCCATCTGGTTGCCAATGGTACCATCCTTCGATGCCTTAGCTCTGAAAAGTGTCAGGAGTTGTGGAGTGTGCTTGTCCAGGGAAATGTAAAAGGATTGCTGCGAATTACAGGACTTGGTTACAGATGTATGTTATCTAGCTAGCGAACCTCGCTAATCATTTCATTTACACAATATCATATAGAGTGTAAAGCTTGCTGAACTCGGGTGAAGGTTTTAATAATTATTCCGTATAATATTTAGATTTCGGATGATGGACTGGGACAGGAGGTTTTTGAGACTTTAATCAGTCACCGTGTACGGTGAATTTACACAAGCTAATGCTAATGCTAGATACTGCTAACTAATGCTAATATTTGTCTGTTTATTCTCAGCTTAACTAGTTTACAAACTCATAGGTTCATTAACGTTTCGGCGTTAAAAAAGAAATTTTTGTATTTTTATGTCTCCCTTTTTTTTTTAAATATCCTCTATTTCTGGGTGTGGGTGAAAAAAACACTGGTTTATCTACACTGTTAGCAAGCCTGGATAATTAACTTGGTAGCATCATTAAGATAAATATCGTAATGAGTAATGCAAACCTTTTAACCCGTAAACAAACCTTTCCTTTATTTTACTCAAGCTGTTTTTACTGTAAGGAACGTGACAGAATGTTAGATGTGTTATTATGAAACTGCGATGAGAAGAAGCACTTATGATGGGGCGGCGGGAGGAAATGTACAGTACATCATCTTTTTTGGAGAACAGGACATGTTTAGGCTTACATCCTGCTTCGTGTTAAGGTGTAAATTAAGTAGCCATCTAGAACACCATAAGTGAATTACAGAGATTTTTTTGTTTTTTACGTTTTAACAGGATGCAGTTGGCGTACAGCTGGCCTCCGTGGCTCCGATTCGGTTCCTGAGGACTCCTTCTCATCGGGACTCCATCAAAGCAGAGCTCTCTGGGTCCTATGTAAGCTTATGAATGCCTGTGTAACATGACAGCTGTTTAAATCTGAAAGACTTTGATAATAGAGAACTCCATTAGGACTCCATTATGTAAAGTTAATTTCTTTTTGTAACTTTTCTGCTCTCTGCAGGCCTACCACTACAAAAGAGTTATTGATCCAATAGAAATATATGTATATAACCATATATGAATACTTTATTTGAAGTGAATAGACAAAACATTCTAAGTGAATCCAAATACAGATAGAAAAGTTAGGTGTGTGTTTGAAGAAGCCACATGTTCACTCCCTCTGCAGTATTAAGTGCAGTTCTCATAAACAATAGTGGCAGGTTTGATGGTTTATTTACTTAATGACAGTGTAAAGATCACATGCTGGAAAATTTGGATATTGTAAACTCTTTTGACAAGCAGCTGATTTGTTTTATTTTTATTTATTTATTTGTTTGTTTGTTTGCTTGTTTGTTTGTTTATTTTACTGAGCATGAGATTTAATGTGTTCATCATGTGTGTCTTTGCAGGATCTTTAATATATTTTTGAGAATTACAGGATACCTGAAAGTATGTATAACTAAGAATAAGTATTGTGGAAAATAAAAACACAGTTTCCATCACACAATCAGGAAATAAATAAGCTCTACTGAAATAGTGCCCCATAATCAATTCTTGAGGTAGATGAGCTACAACAGCTAAAGACCACATGGGGTTTCATTCCTGTTCACCAAGAACAGAAATCTAAGACTACAGTAACAACCCTGTAAATGACATAAATCATACTAAAATATTTTTTAAAATCCATAGCAACCACATGGGACTCCATTACAGCTTCCTAGTGTCACCCTATCGAACAGATGAGACCTTGTAACAGTTACCAAACCATACCCCACCAGCCACCTGAGTTTCTTTAGCAACCAGCTAATTCAATTTTATTAACAACTGGAATCATTTTTAAACTTACTGCAAATATCACAGAAACTACTTGAAGCCTCATAATATTCACCAAGCTATACTGGACCAACAGTACAGTTTCCAGCAAAGAAGCTACAATCCTGTAAACTTGACCTATACTGAAACCTCCACCTGACACTAAAGCAAGCTTGTTCTACAAGAATTGATTTTGATCTTCATGTCCACCGAGATTAATGATATATTCGGCCCAATGGCAAGAGCTGCTTGCTTGGTTCACACTTAGCATCTGCATTCCAAAAAGGTTCAAATCCCACAGGAGCCCTCGCTTTATTGTTAACCTGACTTTGTGTAACCGAGTTCCTTTTACTCGGACCCCAGTCCATATGAACAGGAAGGTCATACAGTTACAGAGTACAGTGAACCTTCATTGGCGCACATCAAGCTGAATAGGGACAACCTGGCTCGTTGGTCTAGGGGTATGATTCTCGCTTAGGGTGCGAGAGGTCCTGGGTCCAAATCCCGGACGAGCCCTGATTTTAAATGGAATAGAGTGGTTGGGATAAAACTAATGGAAACTTGCACTGCCGGCTTGGTTCTCGCTTGGAAGCTTGTTTCTCCAGAGGTCCAAGAAGGTTCAAGTCCCGCTGTAATTACCTCTGAAAATTAAAGCTCCAACCTGGAGCCTATCTCTGGAATACAGGGAGCGGGATGGAGAATGTCACACTTTGTGGAGACATGAACCTCTGAAATATTAATATAATAGAGTACAGAAAGACCTCAGAATATTGTCATTTTACTAACACCATTCATCATGTTCACTGTTATATTCATGTGTCTGTGGCTTTCATTAGGTAAGTTAACATTGATCTTTTCAGAAAGGAGGGTAAAAGGTAAATCCCTATGCCACCACGTCTGTCTGCTAAAGTTGATGATAAAACTAAACAAGTGGATCTGATCATCTCCTCTGCTGCTTTTAATGTTTGATAATATACAATTAGAAGGTAATTTATTCATAATCACACTCTCTGGTATCACCCAGATGAGGATGGGTTCACATTTGAGTCTTCCTCATATCGTCTCAGGGAGTTTTTTCTTGCCGCTGTTGCCTCAGAGTTGCTCATTAGGGGTAAAGTTAATTTTCAACTTTGTAATTTCTATTCTGAATTTCTGTTTTTCTGTAAATCTGCATTGAGACAATGTCCATTGTTAAAAGTGCTGTACAAATAAAATTGAAGTGAACTGAATTTAATTACCTTTTGGTTATAGACACAGCAAATTTACTTATGAGAGATTTGGTTTAAATCTGGATCAGTTTCCTATGATTTTCCACAGCAAATTATCATCATTATTTATAAATGTACAAATAATTTAAAAACCACACAAACAGATAAAGGCTTATAGTATTGTATAGATGATAAATCTTAAAATACAACACAGACATATTAATGACTCTACACTACAACTGCATCACTTCCTGGGTGTGTCCTTCTAGAGACGTGTAAAGTTCAGCACATACAGCACTATTATACAGAATCCTCACAGAGCTGTGTTCAGAAATGGATCAACTATACAACTTACTGTACATAGTGAGATACATACCACTGATTCTCACTCTAGTTACAGGTAATTCATTTTCATTTGTTAATCAACTGTATTAATAATTACAATGGATTTATAATCAGTTACTTAATTATATTAATTAATACTCATGTTTGTATTAACCTAGTAATTTCTTCAATCAATATTTGTTTTACAAAAACTACTGATACACACTGATATATTTCTTTATGTTACTTACAGTTTTGCTGATAAAATTGGACCAACAGATGAAGATGCCAACATTGTCAAGAAAGAAACAGAGACTGTTACTCTGAAATGTTCATATGAGTCAAGCAGTGATCGTTATCTTTACTGGTACAAACAATATCCTAACAGCGCACCACAGTTTTTACTGTATAAAGAAGCATGGTCAGGACCTGATCAGAGAACTCTTGATGATCGTCAATTAGAGTTAAAAACAAGCAGAGACTCTACTGAACTTAATATCAGAGGTCTAAAGCTCTCAGATTCTGCACTCTATCATTGTGCTCTTAGAGTAGAAGCACAGTGATACAGAGTCACTGAAAGGCTTTACAAAAACATCAAATAGCACATACACATACAAAAGGTTTCTAAAAACTACAGCAACTTTTTATCAGTTAACCGCAGACATAAATAAAAAAATATGGCAACATGCAGCTGAAAGAAATAGTAAATGAAAACAAAGTGTTTTCAAACATGACAACTACACATTAATTACAATAAATTCACAAATCTATATGTTTCAGGCTTAAAAAATATTTTACTGATGCTATCAGAGCCATTGGGTCACATGTTGTTGCTGTCTATTTTTAATAAAACTTATTGACATTTTCTCTTGCATTTTCATTCATTATTTTTTTTGTTCATGTGTAATTATGCATGTACATCCTGGAAATGCATGTTGCTTTGCAGGATGTGTGCTAAGGCAATGGCCTTTTACAAACAATCAGAGCAGATGTGGGTTTAATCATCCAGATTTATTCATATTAATTATCCAAATGTAGGGAAATGTGATCTGACTGAGTTTGTGGCATGTTTTTTGTTTTAAGATGAGGATTTTGAGTATTTCTGAAACTGTTCTGAACAAAATTTTTTGGGATTTTGATACAACAGTCTATAAATAACCCCTCTTTACAATCACGGTGAAGAGAGAAGCATGTATAACAATAAAAGATGTCCAATCTTGATGTGGATGAGCTACAGGACTTCAGGATCCTCTGCTGTCATTGAAGAGCAGGACTCTGAGGTTACACTGGAAACAGACTTACAGCAGAAGATTGGACAGTGACAGTATTCACAACTTCAGTTGAATACAAAACTGACAGATTCTAGCCTGAGCAACGAGGTGCAGAGTGCATTTATCAAAGGATCCTGAAAAACAGAAATCTCTAAACTATATAATTTATCTGTTTTTAAACAGCAAACAGATTATTTTTGGGTTAGATTTGTATCATTTTCATAGGAAATCCTTGGACAGTTTAATGTTTTTTTTTTGTATTTCTTTAAATATTTTATTATTTTCCTATTTATTTCTTATTTTTCTATACTACTTGCTATACTCTTCATTGTATTATATTTCAGTGCACTGTTGTTGTATTCTATTCTATTCTATTCTATTCTATTCTATTCTATTCTATTCTATTCTATTCTATTCTATTCTATTCAATATCAGCAAGCATGGCTTTGGTTGGAGCACAATTTCATTTCATTGTCTGTACCGCTTTATCCGATCTATACTGGGTCACGGGAGCCTGTGTCTATCTCAGGCGTCATTGGGCATCAAGGCTGGATACACGCTGGACGGAGTGTTGGAGCACGATGTTATAGTTAATTAGAGGTTATAGGTTTTCATCATTTATTTAATAAAGCCGATAGATAGTCGTGGCAGTGTGAAAACAATGGTGACCCAAAAACTTTGAAAATCTTGCAGTGTGAACTCAGCATTAAGGCTTCAGACTTCAACCACACACCCCTGAAGGTGTGGGTGAAGGAACAACCTTCTGCTGTCATCGACCCAAAGGTCACCTGGCAGCGGTGGGATTCAACCCACGCTCAAGAGACTGGAGCCTTAATCCAGCGCCTTAGACCGCCGGCCACACTACCCATACAATTGAATGGTTGGGGGCTGTGGTCAAGGGAGGCCTGCCAGGTCGGGAAAGAGAGGCACTCTGGCAGGCGGTAGCAATGGTTGTACCACGATGCTTCCATTACCAGACGCGTGATTCAAGATCCAAACCCAGGAAAGGTTTGGCAAAGTGGATTGACAGCCTTAGGCTCTTGTTGACAAGGTTTGCTGATATGAACTTGAATCCCAGTCTGTTGCAATCAAGGTGCACGATCCGTGCCGCTGTCTTCGGGACTGTGCACTGCATTGATCTACATGGATCTCCAGTGGCGACCCGTCAGCCTTACAGCATCTGTGTCCAACCAACACGGTTGCAAAACCCTAGACCCAGGGCTAGCTTTTCTCACTCCCCTTTAGCGCAGTCTCACAGACCAGGTACGAAGCAGTCCGCATGAGGAGTTGTGGTAAAGAGGAGGTTAAAGGGCACACAAGCAACAAGGAAGGGATTCAAACACACATGTGTAGAGCACAATGGATTAGCAGTCCATCGCTTTAATCTTTCAGCCACCTCATCAGGTGCAGGTGTGGCACCCACGGCCAAATGTCCACAGAGACCTCAACAATTCTGTAGAGGAGCGCCAGAACCCAACACGCTTAAACAAGCCTGTTCCCAAAGCAACTGGATCCCATCCCACGTGGATTAGCAGTCTGTCTCCTTAACCTCTTGGCGCCCTAGTTCACCCACATGACCATACACCTCAGTGCACCTGGCACTTGCACTCCGCTGCCCAAACCACTTGGCCACCACTTCTTATGTCGATTTTTTATTCTTGGTTAAATTGTTGTTTTGTTGGTAGCTCATAACCATGGTAAGGGCACGACTGATGCAGCTCACACACGGAAACCGTGTTTTGCGCATCGCTCTGTGGTTGTTTGGACTTGCTGTTTGTAAAAGCAAGGTGTGAAACAGAGCAGCTGCCTCAAAGCCAGGCGTTGACACCAGTTGCGAAACCTGGGAGCTACACTATATTGCCAAAAGTACCCCATCCAAATAATCAGAATCAGGTGTTCCAATCACTTCCATGGCCACAGGTGTATAAAATCAAGCACCTAGGCATGCAGACTGTTTTTACAAACATTTGTGAAAGAATGGGTCGCTCTCAGGAGCTCAGTGAATTCCAGTGTGGAACTGTGATAGGATGCCACCTGTGCAACAAATCCAGTCATGAAATTTCCTCGCTCCTAAATATTCCACAGTCAACTGTCAGCTGTATTATAAGAACGTGGAAGTGTTTGGGAACGACAGCAACTCAGCCACGAAGTGGTAGGCCACGTAAACTGACGGAGCGGGGTCAGCGGATGCTGAGGCGCATAGTGCGAAGAGGTCGCCAACTTTCTGCAGAGTCAATCGCTACAGACCTCCAAACTTCATGTGGCCTTCAGATTAGCTCAAGAACATTGCACAGAGAGCTTCATGGAATGGGTTTCCATGGCCGAGCAGCTGCATCCAAGCCATACATCACCAAGTGCAATGCAAAGCGTCGGATGCAGTGGTGTAAAGCACGCCGCCACTGGACTCTAGAGCAGTGGAGACGTGTTCTCTGGAGTGACGAATCGCGCTTCTCCATCTGGCAATCTGATGGACGAGTCTGGGTTTGGCGGTTGCCAGTAGAATGGTACTTGTCTGACTGCATTGTGCCAAGTGTAAAGTTTGGTGGAGGGGATTATGGTGTGGGGTTGTTTTTCAGGAGCTGGGCTTGGCCCCTTAGTTCCAGTGAAAGGAACTCTGAATGCTTCAGCATACCAAGACATTTTGGACAATTCCATGCTCCCAACTTTGTGGGAACAGTTTGGAGCTGGCCCCTTCCTCTTCCAACATGACTGTGCACCAGTGCACAAAGCAAGGTCCATAAAGACATGGAGGACAGAGTCTGGTGTGGAGGAACTTGACTGGCCTGCACAGAGTCCTGACCTCAACCCGATAGAACACCTTTGGGATGAATTAGAGCGGAGACTGAGAGCCAGGCCTTCTCGTCCAACATCAGTGTGTGACCTCACAAATGTGCTTCTGGAAGAATGGTCAAAAATTCCCATAAACACACTCCTAAACCTTGTGGACAGCCTTCCCAGAAGAGTTGAAGCTGTTATAGCTGCAAAGGGTGGACCGACATCATATTGAACCCTATGGATTAGGAATGGGATGTCACTTAATTTCATATGTGAGTCAAGGCAGGTGAGCGAATACTTTTGGCAATATAGTGTATTTCAGCACCCGGGTCTGGGGGGTCCAGTATGCTGGGAGGGTGCTCGTGTTTTTTGCAGCCAGGCAGCCTGCTAACGCCAACTCTTAAGCACATTTGCAGAAGGCACAGGAGCCACAACCCCTATAAAGCCTTTGTGGTGCCAGAGCCCACAACCACTGCCTTGAAAAGGCTCAGATGGGAGCAGTGGGTTTTGAACCCACATCTCTGAAGAGGGTGGCGCCTAAATTCTAAATACAGCACCTTAGACCACTCGGCCACACTACCCAAGGGCTCATGCCTTATAGACCTCTGTGGAGAGCACACTGACATACTGTCTGGGTGTGTGGTATGCAGGCTGCACAGGTGAGGACAGACAAACTGTGCAGAGGGTGAAAAACAGCTCAAAAATCATCGGCTGCCCTCTGCCCTCCCTGGATGACATTTCCAGGTCCCGCTGCCTCAGCAAAATCAAGGCCATCACAGGAGACTCCTCACATCCTGCTCATCACTTTTTTGACCTGTTGCCATCTGGGTGGCACTTCAGGTCAACAAAGTCTCACACCTGAGGTACTGAGATATTGAGAAGGGTTCAGTATTTATATTAACATATTTTTACATATGTTTCTTTATTGACATGCACAACCAATTATTACAACATTATTACAACAATACTAATTCTAACAAAGTCCTGAATATGTACAATATGGCTATATTTGTGGACACCTAACCATCACACCAGTATGTGGGCATTCTCCAAACTGCTGCACAATTGTAGGATGTCTTTATATTCTTACAAAAACATGTTCCAGCTCAATGAAGATGTTTATTACAAGTTTGGTGTGGAATAAAATGAGTTACCTGCACACAGCCCTGAACTCAAACCCACTCAACACTTTTTGGGATGAATTAGAATTCTGACTGCACCCCAAGCCACACATGCCTGATGTTTTAGGGCTGTATGGACACATGGACGTACAGTATCTCACACACAAAAGTGAGTACACCCCTCACAGTTTTGTAAATATTTTATTATATCTTTTCATGTGACAACACTGAAGAAACGACACTCTGCTCCAATGTAAAGTAGTGAGTGTACAGCCTGTATAACAGTGTAAATTTGCTGTCCCCCAAAATAACTCAACACACAGCCATTAACGTCTAAACCGTTGGCAACAAAAGTGAATACACCCCTAAGTGGAAATGTCCAAATTGGGCCCAAAGTGTCAATATTTTGTGTGGCCACCATTATTTTCCAGCATTGCCTTAACCCTCTTGGGCATGGAGTTCACCAGAGCTACAGGTTGCCATATATTTACAAAAATGTGAGGGGGTACTCACTTTTGTGAGATACTGTATATTGCCACCTACTGAACAATCATCTAATTTTTAATATTATTAGTGTATATTTTGCAACAAGTTTGAAGTAATATCTAAATAAAGCTAGTCTAAGTAGATTGATTGATAATGTTAAATTGCCCCTAGGTGTGAATGGGTGAGCAAATGGCTGTGTGTGTGTGTGTTTGTGTGTGTGTGTGTGTGTGAAAGAGAGAGAGAGAGAGAGAAACAGAGAGAGAGAGAGAGAGAGAGAGAGAGAGAGAGAGAAAGAGAAACAATTATTTTTTTCAGTTATATTTCTGCACATATATAAATTTGGTAAGTTAAAAAACAATTTTTTTTGGTGTTAAGGTTTTTCTCTTCAGTGAACACAAGATGGCGCAGTCACTTATCTTAATGTTGGTCAAGAACCAGAGCACCACACAACCTGCTCACATTCTCTGAGACATAGAGTATACTTGTTCTTCTATCATACATACTGCTGATATAATATCCTAACCCCTGCCCTGGTTACTCTTAGTGCCTAAGATAATTTCAGAGATACCATTCTGATTAAACAACACAACTGTCCACTTAACACTAAACTGTCATAAGAATAAATACTCATCTAATGTCATTTCTTTGACAAGCAAAAGCACCCGCTGTGTCAGAAACACTGAAAACTGGAAACTTTTCTGTAAATCTGCCTTTACTCTTCTTTCTTTTCTTCTGATGCTATCATGAGTACAGGAAAGTTTTCAGATTTACATCAAAACTTTATTTCCTGCTTTCAGTATGTGTTTACTTAAATGTCCTCTGGACAGGTTCGCATATGAGGCTGAATGTAAAGCCAGGATGTTTCAGTAAGAATCAACAATCTGACAACAACATTGGTGACACTGTCATGTGATGCTGTGGGGTGGAGCAATTTTGAAGCTTTATGGTGTTAACATATTAGATTACAGAAAGATCTCCACTATTTTCACTGAGCTAAGACCAGTCATCATGTTCACTGTTATATTCATGTATCTGTGGCTTTCACTAGGTGAGTTAACATTGACTTTTTGTTATTACAGAAATATTAACTATATTATATTAAATATTAGTCTGTGTGGTGATGCAGTGTGAAAATGCAGAGTGTGGGTCTGACTTAAGTATTTCCTGTTGATTATTTAAAGGTTAGAAACATTATGTTCTCTTCTCTATGACAGGTGACTCCATGGCAGATTCAATAGAGCCAGATTTCCCTCATAAAGCTGTAGATGAAGGTGATGTTACTCTGTCCTGCAAATACAAATCAAGCTTTACTATAGGAAACAACCTGCACTGGTACAAGCAATATCCAAAATCTAAACCAGAGTTCCTTCTTATTGTTGACCAAAAGGAAATCTAATTTCCAACACTGACCCAAGAATGTCTGCTAAAGTTGATGATAAAACTAAACAAGTGGATCTGATCATCTCCTCTGCTGCTGTATCAGACTCTGCTCTATACTACTGTGCTCTGGAGCCCACAGTGACAGGAAATCCAGCTGCACTGTACAAAAACACTGACACAGTTTTGTTATATTGAAGGTAGATAAACTGCTTAAACTCAATAATTTACATTCCATCAAATCAGGAACTCTGCTAGTTTTTGACTCTCACAATTTTCAAGTGAAATAAACTCACACAGCAGAATAAACTCATGAACAGGATATTATTATACACCAAATGTACATTAAATAATTGCTTAAATTGACTTTTGTTAGTTTTTTAAATGCATTTTCATAGTAAATATTTTACAGTAATTCATTACACATTTTTCAAAAATATACAAAAATGTATTTTGAAAAAGTTCCAGTTTTACCAACTTAAATAAAAGAAAATTAAGTAAACCTAACTCTAGGAAACAATTCATTTTAACTATTTAAGTAACTATTTGCTATTATTTATACTGTGTTATAGTTTTTTTACTCAAACAGGGGAAATAAAAAGAACGTGTTTGTTTCCCCAAATTAATGTTTTTGTTGCTATGTTTATGTATTGTATTGTAATTGTTGTCATAATTAAAAATAATTTAAAAATAAATGTATGTACAACAGTCTGCCATAAGATCAGCAAACTTCCATGTATTTATTTTATTTTGCTCTCTTTTGCTCCTCATCATGAGGAGACTCTTGCAGAAGACTGAACAGGAGTTGTTTGTTCTCTGATATAACTGAGGATAGCTAGCTAGCAAGCTAACATTAGCTATGTCTGTTTATAACAGTAGCTTGCAGAGTCAAATGCTGCACTCATACAGTAGATCAGAATTATCAGCTAACAAAAACACAAAACCTCTTGTTACCTATACAGCCTGAATACAAGTACAGCTTTTCTATTCCAATTTCTACTCCAAATAAAATAGAAAAAACTTGGAAATGTATTTAGTTTAAAAGTTAGTATCAAAGGTTATAGTATTGTGAGATATTGTGTCATTTGGTATTAGATTCTAGAGACACAGCCCTGACCTCTAACTCCAAAAGATATGTTTAAGAGGTGAAGTCAGATGCAGTGGGTTGATCAGCAACAGTGGAATAGTTCTGTGTTGTATTAGTGACTCAGTTCACTGTCACTGATACTGTGAAGTGATGATCTGTGTAAAATTATGCTCCAACAGCATCACTTCCTGGGTGTGTCCTTCTAGAGACGTGTAAAGTTCAGCACATACAGCACTATTATACAGAATCCTCACAGAGCTGTGTTCAGAAATGGATCAACTATACAACTTACTGTACATAGTGAGATACATACCACTGATTCTCACTCTAGTTACAGGTCATTTATTTTCATTAGTTAATTCACTGTATTAACTAATAATTTGGTTTTTAGAGTATAGAGTAATTTCCTAATTTGTCTGGTCAATATTTGGTTTTAAAAATGCTTTACAGTTTTATTTCTTAATGTTCTTATCAACAGGCATTTTGCAGATAAAATAGAGCCAACAAATGAAGATTCCATCGTTGGGAAGGAAACAGAAAGTGTTACTATGAAATGTTCATATGAGTGAAGCAGTGAAAATATTCGGCTTTACTGGTACAAACAATATCCTAACAGCGCACCACAGTTTTTACTGTATAAAGGCGCAAGGTCAGTTTCAGGACAGCGTAAACCCACTGATATTCGATTAGAGACAAAAACAAGCAGAGACTCTACTGAACTTACTATCAGAGGACTAAAGCTCTCAGATTCTGCACTCTATCATTGTGCTCTTCATGTAGCAGCACAGTGATACAGAGTCACTGAAAGGCTTTACAAAAACGTATAAACCAGTATAAATGAAGATTCTTAAACCACATCAAAGATCCTTCCTTTACCAACCTGTTATCAGATAACCACAGACACTAAGAATGTTTGTGGTAATTCTGTGGTATAAATGAATAAATAAAAAAGTAGTAACTAAGCAAATAAACAAACAAACAAACAAACATATTAATAAAAATAAAATGTGTTTAAAAATGACAAACTACATATTAATCAAAGTAAAGTAAAGAATCTACATTTTTATAATCAAAAAGCATTTTACAGATACTAACAGATTCATTGTGTTTGGTGTTGTAGGTGCATATGACAATTTAGCTTATTAACCTTTCTTACCAGTTTTGTCCATGATTCACCGTAATTAATGATAATTTATACATTTATAAGTAAATAAATAAATAAATAAATAAACATTTACATGAATGTATTGATTCAATTGTGTGTCTCTTATGCATGTTTGTACAGATGCGTGTTACTTTGTTGGATGTGAGCTAGAGCAAGTAGAGAGTATATAGAGAGTAGAAGGTTCAGTAAAAAGTTTAACTGCATGCACATTTGATTAATAAAGGTCAATGTTTCTTTTACTGTATATATACTAATACATGACTGTGAGATTAAGTATGTCTCTGACGCTTTGAGCAATCCAACCTACTAACTGAGACACAGTTACCATCTCTATCATGCTGATCTTTAATCTTTTTACTGTTAATGCTTCTTCTAGGTATGTTCAACTTAATATTAGTTCTTATGACCAAGTTGGGACATGAAGTGTGAGAAATAGCACAGGGTTATATATATAGGAGGTAGAACAGAACATGTATGTG
The DNA here is from genome assembly GCF_019097595.1 of Hemibagrus wyckioides. NCBI lineage: Eukaryota > Metazoa > Chordata > Actinopteri > Siluriformes > Bagridae > Hemibagrus > Hemibagrus wyckioides. Next base: position 249,879 of record NW_026690792.1, on the reverse strand, counting down.
ATGCCCCAGAGTTAACAGGAATGAGTCTCACAACACAGACCAAAAGACCAAAAATAACAAAACAGAAACAAACTGAGATTAGCTATCTAACCTAAACAAAAAGAAAAAGAAAGAAATGACCATCTCCAACAAAATGGCAGTCATAGCCCTCGTGCCAGTGAATACATACAATGTCTCAATATTTACATGTACAAAGAAAGATTATATACACAAGGCAGCAACGATTAACAAGAAGCAGATCAAACTTGTAGTCAAGGCAGGCAAAGGTCAAAATCAGAACAGTAAAACACAACACTGAATCTCAACACACACGCAAGCACAACACACCAAGTGAGCATTGAAGTTGGGGTTACTGGCTTCCATCCCAGCCTTGGCAGAAGTGTTAACTGCTGGAGCTGAAGCAGTAAGGAGGGCTAGAGTACAGAGGGGACCAACCTGAAGGACTAAACACATATAAGACAGAATATACAACACAACCTCACCGGATGTAACACTTCATATTAGTTCCAAGATGTTTTCATATTTCATTTACTTATTAAAAAAATCTTTTCTCTTTTTAGCACAGGGAGCACATCAATTCAAATGACTGAGCATCTTATATGCATTTTGATGAGAGGCTTCATGTGGATTAGACCTGACCTATTGACCTATTTAGAAAATGGGACATTTAGTCTACAGAACATAATTCCCAGGCTGTGACACAAATATGTTAATATGACGAATTACAATTTGCATTAAAATGTGTATCATCACATAACTAAAATCCACAAAGGGTTCATTCATTAATCTTGAGTAAACACCTGACCAGGATCAAGGTGATGGTGATAGGGTCACTGTCACTATATTTAGTAAAAATCAGCCCTAAAAGATGTAAACAACATTCAATAAATTCTATTATGAAAATTCATTGCTTTTTTTGATCAATATGATACCAGAACTGACATGACTATGAGTAAGTAAAAGTGGGTGGAGCTAGATGTGGTAAGATACAGTTTAGAAAGTTTCACAGAGATCCTGCCATTTATACCTACTGCAAGAGAGACACAACAGTCATGTTACTCTTCTTTATTTTCATAGTTGGTAAAAACATTGGTAAGTCATTTATATTATACACAAACTTTAGGTGAATGTTGGAGATTTGACCTGATACCTAAACATGATTCAGTTAAAAAAATTAACACCCTTAAGTAATGAATAATGTTTATGTTGTTGCAATGTTTTACAGCAGGTGCTGTTGACAGCAGCATTACACCAGAACAAACCATCATATCTTCAAGTGAAGGCAGCAACATCACACTGACCTGCACATATGATGATTCAGCTTACTCTCTCCACTGGTATCGACAAAAACCTCAATCAGGACCAGAGTTTCTTCTGCTGATTCAGAAATCTACAGATTATGTCACTAAAGCTGAACATCTTGACCCACGACTATCCACCAAACTTCACAAAACGAACAAGAAAGTAGATCTGGAGATCTTTCCTGCTGCTGTATCAGACTCTGCACTGTACTACTGCACCATGGAGCCCACAGTGACACAAAACTCAAACAGACTGTACAAAAAGTCAGGCTGCATGTTTTTCTCAGCAGGGGGAGATGTTTACCTGTTTCATTCAAATACAGTACTTTCTTAATTCTCAGACCTTGATGTTGATTTGCTTTGAAATCCAATAATGATCCTCTTACATATGTTGTTATTATTTATTGGTTGAATAATCAGAAAACAAATCCTTTAAAAGTAAATGTTAATCTTTAATCAGCTCTTGACTGATCACAAATAACATGCAACACATATATACAACATATATATATATTGGTGTTGCATGTTATTTGTCATCAGTCAAGAGCTGACAGCACAAGTTAGCAAGTTCACTAAAAACACAAGGCCTTGTTGAACAGAAAAGACTTCTCTGCTCAGTCTCCACAGCACTAAGTGCAGGTCTCATAGCCAGTGGTGGCAGCTTTTAGCCCACTGACTTTAGCTAGCTTAGTAAATGACAGTGTAAAAATTAAATGCCAGAAAAACCCCAAAATGCTATACTATTTCAGGAATAATGACATTAAATATTAATTCTGATGAACAGTTATTTCTGTGTGTATTGTGCTTGGGAATTGATGTATTTAACATATGTTTCTTTGGTCTTGAGTCTTGAATAATAAGAATGTCCAGTAGTCTGATGACCCAGTGTGCTTTTGACATTGATATTAATAGACTTCAGCACATAATTACTGTGGGTTTTGGGAATATGTCTGTTACCCTGTGAGACTCTGCATCTGCAGAACCTGTAAAAGAAAGCAAGTCTGTTTAGGAAACTTCTAAGTGAGAATTTTGTTTTGTTTTCCAACACAGAAATGGTCCTTTTAGGCATTTTTGTTAGCTTGTATCTCTCAAGGCATATATTACCACTGCTATTTGTAACCTGTCATATGTGACAGTAAATGTTATGTATTAAGTTATTCAGGAGTTGTTTGTTCTCTGACATAACTGTGAGAATAACTAGCTAGTAAGCTAACACTTGCTATGTCTGTTATAACAGTAGCTTGGAGAATCAAATGCTGCACTCATACAGTAGTTCAGAAATATCAGCTAACAAAACACAAAACCTCTTGTTACCTATACAGCCTGAATACAAGTATAGCTTTTCTATTCCAATTTCTACTTGAAATAAAGTAGAAAAAACCTGGAAATGTGCTTAGTTTTAAAAGGTAGTATCAAAGTATAAAGTATTGTGAGTTATTGTGTCTTTTGCTATTAGAGTCCTGAGACACAGCTCTGACCTCTAACTCCAAAAGATGTGTTTAAGAGGTGAAGTCAGATGCAGTGGGTTGATCAGCAACAGTGGAATAGTTCTGTGTTGTATTAGTGACTCAGTTCACTGTCACTGATACTGTGAAGTGATGATCTGTGTAAAATTATGCTCCAACAGCATCACTTCCTGGAATTTCCTGGAAAGTGGAATTTTTATCTAGTTTGTTTAACAGGGTTTTAGAGAGTGAGAAGATGCCTGAGGAATGGAGAAGAGGTGTAGAGAAGATCTTTAAGAATAAGAGTGATGTGCAGAGTTGCAGCAACTATAGGGGGATAAAGTTGATGAGCCATACAATGAATCTATGGGAAAGAGTAGTGGAAGCTAGGTTAAGGAAGGTAGTGGAAATATGTGAGCAGCAGTATGGCTTCATGCCCAGAAAGAGCACAACAGATGCAATTTTTGCTCTGAGAATGTTGATGGAGAAGTATAGGGATGGTCAGAGAGAGTTGCACTGTGTGTTTGTAGACTTGGAGAAAGCATATGACAGTGTGCCAAGGGAAGAGCTGTACATCAGAGGGACAGCTCATGTTGGACGTTTGGGGGACAAAGTTAGGGAGGCCAGATTAAGATGGTTTGGACATGTTCAGAGGAGGGAGAGTGAGTATATTGGTAGGAGAATGTTGGACATGGAGCTGCAAGGAAGGAGGAAAAGAGGAAAGCCAAAGAGGAGGTATATGGATGTAATGAATGAGGATATGAAGCTAGTAGGTGCAAGTGTTGAAGATGCAGAAGATAGGGATAGGTGGAGAGAGATGATTCGCTGTGGAGACCCCTGAAGGGAAAAGCCGAAAGAAGAAGAAGAGGTTTCAAATATTATCTTGTGATTAATAATCAAGTATTTAAGAAAATCTAAAGTAATTTTGTGTGTTTACTTCCCTGTTAGGACAGGATGTACAACAAGACTTTCTTAATGGCCAATTCAGTGGAGTTGTTAAGTTTTACAGCTACTATCAACATCTGTTAAAAAAAACATGGAAATGACAAATTCCGCAGTATTTGAAAGAGATATACACTATATTGCCAAAAGTATGTCACCTGCCTTGACTCGCATATGAACTTAAGTGACATCCAATTCCTAATCCATAGGGTTCAATATGACGTTGGTCCACCCTTTGCAGCTATAACAGCTTCAACTCTTCTGGGAAGGCTGTCCACAAGGTTTAGGAGTGTGTTTATGGGAATTTTTGACCATTCTTCCAGAAGCACATTTGTGAGGTCACACACTGATGTTGGACGAGAAGGCCTGGCTCTCAGTCTCCGCTCTAATTCATCCCAAAGGTGTTCTATCAGGTTGAGGTCAGGACTCTGTGCAGGCCAGTCAAGTTCATCCACACCAGACTCTGTCATCCATGTCTTTATGGACCTTGCTTTGTGCACTGGTGCACAGTGATGTTGGAAGAGGAAGGGGCCAGCTCCAAACTGTTCCCACAAAGTTGGGAGCATGAAATTGTCCAAAATGTCTTGGTATGCTGAAGCATTCAGAGTTCCTTTCACTGGAACTAAGGGGCCAAGCCCAGCTCCTGAAAAACAACCCCACACCATAATCCCCTCCACCAAACTTTACACTTGGCACAATGCAGTCAGACAAGTACCGTTCTCCTGGCAACCGCCAAACCCAGACTCGTCCATCAGATTGCCAGATGGAGAAGCGCGATTCGTCACTCCAGAGAACGCGTCTCCACTGCTCTAGAGTCCAGTGGCGGCGTGCTTTACACCACTGCATCCGACGCTTTGCATTGCACTTGGTGATGTATGGCTTGGATGCAGCTGCTCGGCCATGGAAACCCATTCCATGAAGCTCTCTGCGCACTGTTCTTGAGCTAATCTGAAGGCCACATGAAGTTTGGAGGTCTGTAGCGATTGACTCTGCAGAAAGTTGGTGACCTCTTCGCACTATGCGCCTCAGCATCTGCTGACCCCGCTCCGTCAGTTTACGTGGCCTACCACTTCGTGGCTGAGTTGCTGTCGTTCCCAAACACTTCCACGTTCTTATAATACAGCTGACAGTTGACTGTGGAATATTTAGGGGCGAGGAAATTTCACGACTGGATTTGTTGCACAGGTGGCATCCTATCACAGTTCCACGCTGGAATTCACTGAGCTCCTGAGAGCGACCCATTCTTTCACAAATGTTTGTAAAAACAGTCTGCATGCCTAGGTGCTTGATTTTATACACCTGTGGCCACGGAAGTGATTGGAACACCTGATTCTGATTATTTGGATGGCTGAGCGAATACCTTTGGCAATATAGTGTATATGGGGGCTATGAAGACATAGGTATTTGTATAAATATTTCTTCCATATTCCAAAATCAGTGTCACACAGTGCAATCCCAAAAACCACCTACTAAAGAAAGGAGAGAGAGAGAGAGAGAGAGAGAGACAGAGAGAGAGAGAGAGAGAGACAGAGAGAGAGAGCCAAAAACAAGTGTTGTAACTTTTAATGTCAAAATATCACAGAAAAATTGAGTAAATGGTGCGAGTGAATCCATTGCTTCTCAGAGCCACATTGTTTTATTAATACAAAAATATTTCTACAAGCTTTATATAAACAGTATTCAGAACAGCAGATCTGTCATGAATATACATAAATACAAGTAGGTGGAGCTAGAGGTGGAGATGTACATCAAATAGTAACACTGACATTCATTTCTAAAGCTAGAGGTTTGAACTAAACACTCAGGAAAACAATGTTGTTCCTCTTCGTGGTGTTTTTCACTCTTGCTGATGTTGGTAAGTCATATACAATGCACACAAAATATTATTTTTTCTAATTTATAAGACGTAATTTTCCATGTGAAATGTGTCATTTATGATTAAAATATCACAATATTGTTGTAATGTTTTTATAGCAGAGGCTGCTGACAATAACATTAAACCAGATCAAACCAATGTATTTTCAATGGAAGGCAGCAACATCTCACTGTCCTGCACATATACTGGATCAGTTAACAGTCTCCACTGGTATCGACAAAAACCTGGATCAAGACCTGAGTTTCTGCTGCTGATTCTTGAAAGCACTGAAACTGTCACTGAGGCTCAACCACCTCGTCCACGATTGTCCATACACCTTAAAAAAGAGCAAGATAAAACGAATAAGAAAGTGGATCTGATCATCTCCTCTGCTGCTGTATCAGACTCTGCTCTATACTACTGTGCTCTGGAGCCCACAGTGACAGGAAATCCAGCTGCACTGTACAAAAACTTTCACACAGTTTTGTTATATTGAAAGCAGCTCTTCCAATGGTTTAGAGAAAGTTACATGCCCTTTTTGGGGATTCTATCATTTTCTCTATTGGTCAGGGTCATAGTAGATACAGAGTCTGTCCCAGACATGAGGTGGGAAAACACCCTGAATGGGATGTCAGTCCTTTGCACTCCACAAACCCTTTCACACACTCATTCACACAGAAGTGCAATTTCTCCTAGCAAATTTTCCTAGGGTTAGTTTAACCTCAACAGAAGATCATCTTCAAAACTAAGGATTATCTTATTATCAGCAAACCATAAGTAAAGTATCAGCAAATAATAATGTGTGTGTGCGTGTGTGTGTGTGTGTGTGTGTGTGTGTGTGTGTTTAATCCCCTGATAGGAAAGGAAGTATGTCATGTGGACATAAAGTATTTCTCAATGGCCAGTTCAGTTTAGTTGTTGAGATTTACAGCTGTTTTCAACATCTGTTTCCTTTTAGTTTTCTATTATTATTTCTTTTTGTGCTTTACATTAAATAACGTAACCTGGTGTTGTAAATACAATTTAAATGTAAGTTCTAATATATAATTACTAATCCACAGTATGAATATATATGTATGGCTGTATGAACTGTTTACAGGTGTTTATTTTGTCCAAGTTAAGGTTTTTCTCTTCAATGAACACAAGATGGCGCAGTTACTTATCTTATTGTGGGTTAAGTACTAGAGACACTACCACACAACCTGCTCACATTCTCTGGAGATGATGCAAGCTACTTTTCACAGTAAAACCTTTGTGACATAGAGTATACTTGTTCTTCTATCATACATACTGCTGATATAATATCCTAACCCCTGCCCTGGTTACTCTTAGTGCCTAAGCTAATTTCAGAGATATCATTCTGATTAAACAACACAACTGTCCACTTAACACTAAACTGTCATAAGAATAAATACTCATCTAATGTCATTTCTGTGACAAACAAAAGCACCTGCTGTGTCAGAAACACTGAAAACTGGAAACTTATCTGTAAATCTGCCTTTACTCTTATTTCTCTTCTTCTGATGCTATTGTGAGTTTAAACCTTAATTATCAAGTAAAAAAAATATTCCTTTTTCTCAATTAAACCTTATTCTCTTCCACTTAGTGTTTCTAACATTAATCTGCCTGCTGGTGTTTATACAATAATTCTCTAATTTAGAGACATCACTAACATATATAATTAAAATACTGACAATGTAATTATTAGATAAGATTTTTACTAGATTAAACTGATCATTTTTACATAAATACATTAATTTCCTCCTTTCAGTATGTGTTTACTTAAATGTCCTCTGGACAGGTTCCCCATATGAGGCTGAATGTAAAGCCAGGATGTTTCAGTAAGAATCAACAATCTGACAACAACATTGGTGACACTGTCATGTGATGCTGTGGGGTGGAGCAATTTTGAAGCTTTATGGTGTTAACATATTAGATTACAGAAAGATCTCCACTATTTTCACTGAGCTAAGACCAGTCATCATGTTCACTGTTATATTCATGTATCTGTGCCTTTCACTAGGTGAGTTAACATTGACTTTTTGTTATTTTTTTGTTATCTTTTTGTTACTGTAAAATGCCAGATATCTGGATTTTGTCTGCGAGGTGGCAGCGACGTGTCAGAGAGCCTCTTTGATGCATCGTTGAGTAGTTCACACATAAAGATTGCCGAGCGCTGATCACCTGCTGATTTTCCCACGATCACAGACCGATCTGTCGGCCAGCTCGTTAATTTGCAAATCGTGCTTAAATCGGGCTTAAAATCCTGTAGTGTGAACTAGGTTTAAGGAGCACATACATTCAATCACAGTGTCACATGACAATCATACTTTGTACCTATCTATGATATTTGGTGAGGTTGTGGCTCCTAAAGAATATATATTGACACAGAAAGATAATGGAGTTCGTTTGGCTGTGATAATGATTGCTTCCATTTACGTAAGTGAGGATGATGTTCCCCAATCCTGTTGTGCCCCACAAGTTTCTTTGGGTCCGGCCTTGTCTCTGCTCAGCACCACCTGGAATTCATAGCCACAGAACACACAGCTGACAACAGCACCCTTCACCTTCCTACCTCACCTCAAGAACTAAAAATAAAAGAGTACTTTTCTCACATCTATGTTCATACATATATAGAGAAAAAGCCTTTATTTGTCACAAATCAAATTCTTTCTTCATTTATCCCATTTGGAAACTGGGTCACAGCACAGGGTCAGCCTTGATACAACATTTCTAAAGGGTAAAGAGCTTTGCTCAGGGACCCAACATGAGGCTTTCTGCTGATCAACTAATTAACAACCAATTAAACCACCACTGCCCCACAGAATTGCTTTCTGAACAGGATCATGACACAAAGGAAAGAACCCAATGTCAGAAGAGGGATTCAAACCCACACCTCCAAGGGAGACTGTGACTGCTCAGCCATCCTGACACACCAAATGTACATAGGTTATCAAGCTCAGTAGCTGAACTAAAATCAATTAAACAATATCTAACCAGCTTGACAGGTCCCCTGTTGAAGTGTAGCATTCTGTAAAGGTTTTGTAGTACCACAGAAACAAACTATACTATTCCAATACCCAAATGTTTTATTTGTTAATACTGATACATAAATCAAATGCTGTATTCATTCTAGATAACATTCCGATATTAGATGTTAGAAGAAATTAAATAATAATAATGTCAATAAACAATAATCACCAGCATGAAATGGAATTTCCACCTGTTTTGTTGTGTCCATGTTCGGTATTTAATTTCTTTGTCAGGTTACACTCCACAGTGGTGGTTAATGGCTCATGTGAAAATAGTCACATTGAGCTTTTTAGCATTAGTTTTGTATTTGAATTTGAATTGTAGTTGTAACTACAAGTTGTTGCAACCTAAACCGAATGCAGCTCCGAGACGTCATGGGGCCACACATCTCCCAGAGATGGTGGATGAAGCACATACATCAAGGTGTTGCAGATCTGGTTGAAACAGCATGAGTATACTGAAAAGATCAGTATACTCATTGCCATCCAAACAACTGGGAAACTTTTTTTCTTGGTAGTCAGGACTTTTCACAATAAACCCTCTGTGATATAGGCTCTACCTGTTCTTCTATCATACATACTGCACAAATATTATCATAACACCTGCCATGGTTAATCTCAGTAAGATAATTTCAGATATACCAGTTTAGATAAAACAACTGTCCACTTCAGACTAAATTGTAAGAAGTATAAATCCAATTTGAATAACTACTGTTTACCCTTCAGTCTGATCTGATTAAAATAACAGGTTCCCCATAAATCTGTCAGCAACATTGGTGACAGTCATGTGATGCTGTGAGGTAGAGCTTCATGAACCTTTAAGGTTCATGACCCCTCATGAACATATAACATAACCCCTCATGGCAGAGTCTGACACAACCATAAACACAGAGGTTTTTGTTGAGATTTTATGTGATAGACCAACACATAGTGGCACATAATTCTGAAGTGGAAGGGAAATAATACAGTAATACCTCACAGATCCGCGTCTCACAATTTTGTTCATGTCATTTCTCACTTTACTGATCTGTGAAATTTTCTTTGGAACTAATTTAACTAATTTGCATCTGCAGACCCTCGAACTCCTCGCAAAATCCAGCAAAAGTGTTTACGGCTAATTTTTATTAAGAAAAAATTTGTTTATTTATTTTGTAATATAAATATACAAGTAAAATCAACAAAATATCAATATAAATGTTATTTTAATGAACATCGCCGATATCACGTACGTGCAGTACAGCCATTACGACATGCTATTGGCTGGAAGGGTTGGAAGTAGCCAATCACAGAGCATTAACAGTTTTACCTAGCTGCTGATTGGCTGGTAGCTATGATGCTTTGTATGCATGATATTGTGGTTCATCTCCCCACCCCTTGTGCTTGATTCAACACGCGTGTTTATTCTGGGAATAAGTGATCTCAGTGATTTTTCCTTGGCTTTTATATAGGCGATATTGTACTCTATTTTTATGTCAGACATTTATTTCTTTTTTAAGAGTAATGTATTAAGCTAAATTTTAAATATAATTAAAGTGTTTTGGGAGTGTGACTGGGATCATATTTATGGTTTAAACTGTAAAAATAAGCATTTACAGTACAGTATTAGCATTTTTAGTGACTCCACTGAACATTCGCGAAACCTTGTCATTTACGATGGGTCCTGGAACGTAACCTTGTGGATGTGTGAGGTATTACTGTAAATGGTTTTCAAAATTTTTTCAAATAATTAAGTTGTCTTTATTTGTCAAATATACCTTACTGCACAGTGGAATTCTTTTTTTTGCATATCCCATCCTTGGGGGTTGGGGTCAGAGCAAAGGGTTAGGCATGATTCAGCACCCCTGGAGCAGGGTGGGTTGAGAGTCTTGCTCAAGGGCCCAAAGGTGGCAGCTTGGTGGTTCTGGAACCTCGAACTTCCGGTCAACGGCGCAGAGCCTTAACCGCTTGAGCTACCACCACAATATCTGAAAAGTGTGGCTTGCATTTGAATTCAGCCCACCTGATTCAATACTTTGTAGAACCATCTTTGCTGCAATTCTTCTTTGCTGCAAGTTTTTTTGGGTTTATCTCCACCAGCTTTGCACATCTTGGCTCCATCCATCTTCCCATCAACTCTGACCAGCTTCCATGTCCCTGGTGAAGAAAAGCATCCCCACAACATGATGCTGACACCACCATGTTTCATGGTGGGGATGGTGTGATCAGGGTGATGTGCAGTGTTAGTTTTCTGCCACACTTAGCGTTTTGCATTTAGGTCAAAAAGTTCAATTTTGGTCTCATCTGACCAGACCACCTCCTTCCACATGTTTGCTGTGTCCCTCACATGGCTTGTTGCAAACTGTAAATGGGACATCTTATGACTTTCTTTCAACAATGGCTTTCTTATTGCCACTTTTCCGTAAAGGCCAGATTTGTGGAGTGCATGACTAATAGTTGTCCTGTGGATAGATTCACCTGAGCCGAATCTTTGCAGCTCCTCTAGAGTTACCATGGGCCTCAAGCTTCTCTGATTAATGGTCTCCTTGCCCGGCCTGTCAGTTTAGGTAGACGGCCATGTCTTGGTAGGTTTGCAGTTGTGCCATACTCTATCCATTTTCGGATGATGGATTGAACAGTGCTCTGTGAGATGTTCAAATCTTAGGATATTTTTTATAACTTCTACAAAACATTATCCTTGACCTGTCTGGTGTGTTCCTTGGGCTTCATGATGCTGTTTGTTCACTAATGTTCTCTAACATCTCTAATGTCCATCTCTCTGATGGCTTCACAGAACAGCTATATTTATACTGAGATTACACACAGCCTCTATTTATTAGGTGACTTCTAAAGGATATTGGATCCACTGGATATTAGTTAGGGGGCATCAGAGTAAAGGGGGCTAAACACAAATGTAAACATTTTTGAAAATCATTCAAGGGTGTAACTTTGGTTTGAGAAGTGTGTGTGTGTGTGTGTGTGTGTGGGGGGGGGGGGGGGGGGTGCTAATTTTTTGTGCATCACAAATACCTAAAATACTGTAGATCATTTTTATGCATCTAACACTGTATTATAGCAGGGTAGGAATACCCATCTGTACTCCTTACTTCTGTAATCCAAAAGGATGGGAACATTGATAACACAATAGATACACTACTTATTTGGTACACAGGATGCAAGATTGGCACACAATCTCACAAACATAAAAAAATATAAACATTGTCCTCCATCTATCCATTCAATCACATCTATCCACTCATGGATACATTCTATGTATCCTAACTATCCACCTCATCTTATGATTAATAATTGTTAATAATATGATTATATTGAGTCTAACATTGAACTATCATCCAGAGTCGGCTTGTCATACATTGCCGACAGAAAATGCACGGTTTGAAGTGAACTTGTTTTCATGGTATGAAAATATATGGTATTCAATGTTTAATGTTGAGCTAATTTACTGAATCAACCAACTCACATCTCCTTTCTTTCTTTTCATCCATGATGACATTAAAGTCATCTGGTGCTGCTTCTAGTGTTTCATTGCTGACTGTGCCACAACCGCCATGCCTGTTCATTACACCTTTCAGTGAGATATTTTTAGCGAGTGTGCACGTGATGTTCCTGGACTCCTGGCTCCACAGACAGACTCTCTGTGTCCTGCTTGGTCCTGCTCCTCCAGGGATTTTGAAAAGGGGGGAGGACCCCAGTGGAAATTATGCCCCTGAAACCATTTATCATTTTCCTTCCACTTCAGAATTATGTACCATTTTGTGTTGGTCTATCACATAAAACCCCAATAAAATACATTCAGGTTTGTGGATGTAACATGACAAAATGTGGAAAAGCTCAAGGGGTTTTGCACGACAATGTAATTAGCTTTTTAAATATTGAATTGTGGCATTTAAAAGTTAAGGAAAATATATATATATATATATATATATATATATATATATATATATATATATATATATTCATTTATTTGATGTGCACTACTGTTTTAATGTGTCTTCTAGAGATGTGTTCTCTCGTGTAAAGTTCAGCACATACAGCACTATTATACAGAATCCTCACAGAGCTGTGTTCAGAAATGGATCAACTATACAACTTACTGTACATAGTGAGATACATACCACTGATTCTCACTCTTGTTACAGGTAATTCATTTTCAGTAGTTAAGTCACTATATTAACTGATTGCAAAGTATTGAAGTATCAATTCAACAGTCTTTTAAATGGTTGTTCACAAAATACTTGAAAAATGTCTTTATTAGATTATTATTTTATCATTATTATTATCAATACAGTTTTGCAGATAAAATTGGGCCGACAGATGAAGTTGCCAGAATTACCAGGAAAGAAACAGACACTGTTACTCTGAAATGTTCATATGAGTCAAGCAGCAGTGATCGTATTTGGCTTTACTGGTACAAACAATATCCTAACAGCGCTCCACTGTTTTTACTGTATAAAGGCGCAAGGTCTAGTACTGGCCAGAGCCCTTCTGATAATCGTCGATTAGAGTCAAAACCAAGCAGCGACTCTACTGAACTTTCAGTCAGAAGTCTAAAGCTCCTCGATTCTGCACTCTATTACTGTGCTCTAAGAGATATAGCACAGTGATACAGAGTCAGTGAAAGACTTTACAGAAACATAACAATGCTATATACACATGCAAGACGTTTTAAAAACCACATCAACTTTTTATCAGTTAACCACAGACATAATAAAAGCTGTGGTAACATATGCAGCTAAAAGAAATAAAAAGAAAGAAGGATAAAAAATATTTTACTGATGCTGTCAGAGCCATTTGGTCAGGTGTTGTTGCTGTCTGTTTTTGAAGTTATTGACTTCAAAATGTTATTGACTTAAAAATACCTTAGCTCAGAATGCATACAATTATATGTATAATAAGTCAAGTTTTGATACTGAAAAATGTTGACCAAATTATATAAAGTGAGGTCCAAACTAGTTGGGCCCCATAAGGGCAAGACTAGAAACAAGAATGTGTGTGTGAAGACAGTTCAGACAATAAAAGATATTAATCCATTTAGGTGGGCCTAACAAGGGCAACACTAGAAACTTAAGTGTGTAAGAATGGCTAGAGACATCAGGGCTGGACAAAAAGCGATAAGTGTCAGGATAACTCCCATCAACAAATGACTCACCTTGACTGATAACCTTTATGCACCATGACCATTTGTAATCACCATAGTTGTAATTGATTTCAGTTCCTGCTTCTATTTTCCTCACAGCGAATAGACACAAATGTGGCCTGTCATTTACAATGACTTTTCTTAGTACACAACTTTATTATCTGGGGATTTCTGGTTGTCATTCACTACTCTTCCAAAAGATGAATCTTCTTTGGATGCATCAATACTAAATAAAATAATAAAAGTGGATTAAAAAATACACTTATTAAAATTATTAATTTTAATTAATTAATAACAGTTAAATAATAATTAATTATTAATAACTGAAGTGAATACATTTTCATAAATTTAAGTGATTCGAAATTGTATTTCTGTTATCTGGTAATTATTGATTTGTTAACAGTAAAATATGTTAAAAATGATCCTGCATATGTAATTTAAAGATCTTGCTTTCATTTATTCATCAGCTACTCAACCAGATTGCTTGACGCCTTAATCAAAATTCCTGTGATCTCTAAAAAACAAGCATATCACCATTTTTTTTCTTTTTCTTTTTTTGTTCAGTTTGTACAGAAATGTACATTGAGTTTTAGAGTAGTGTCTTTATTGGCATTCCTTCAATGAAGTGGGTTCAGTCTTGTTACTCCAAGACAAAAGCACCTTGTTCGATCGGCTGGGTAGTGAAAGCTCCCCTTCCTATGAGGACATGTAAGTGAATATACATTTAATTAGAAGAATCATTGATGCATCTTAAGCTTTGATATACAGCATGCTCAACAGCTTGTAAATTAAATGTGGCATTAGCACAATATGTTAAAATGATGTTTTGGTTTTAATATTTTTATTCAATTTTTAATATATATAAACAAAACATTTAACAAACCCCCAGCCCTTACCAACAAAACCCTAGAGCAGTGCTCATGCTGTCCATTAAATCGGATAAAAATTACAGATATTGTTATAAAAAATAAAATAAAATGATGTTTTTACCTACTGCCAACATACACTGGAGCTACAGATACAGTGTTATACCAATGAGACCCTTAGGGGAGGGTTATAAAACAGATAAAGCACACATCTGTTTCTTACATGTAGCCCTAATATTTATGTATTCTATACTATATGTAAATGAATAGTACTAAGAAATGTGCTACTGTAATATGCTGCCCCTCAAAGAGCCAGACATCCCCATACCTTTGTTGGTATCAATACACTTTTCCATTAGCCATGGCTTGTCCCTTGGCGACAGTATGTATGGTGTTGCATCATCATTGGGCTGTATCCAAATCTTCTTTTTGAACATTATGGCTCTGAAAAAATTTAATCTTTACACAAGTAGCCAGAATGGAAAAAAAAATACCTCCTTAAAAACTAGATTTGATATAATAACCATCCTGAATTTTTAGTATATGCAACAAATGAAGTGAAGAACACACTTTGAAAGATAACTATGAAAGACATTAATAAGATAATTATAAAACATTTATTTTCTAAATTGTGTGTGGCTGCCTACACACTTCTGGAGGGGTTTTTTCCGGCTAGAAGTGCACCTGGAGGGCGCTCGATAGCAGAAACTCACACAGATAGCACACACTCGTAACTGTTTTTTGCTACCCTGTGGGCCAGGTACCAAAAAAACAGCATGAAGCCTATCAGGTGTGACTCCTAAGTTTGTTTAAATGGTTGAATAGTGTAGGGTCCAGCATTTTGACAGCTCATACCTTTTTTCTGTTCTGCTGTAAAGTTCGGCGTGTTTGCACAGTTTTATTTGTTACTGTGTTAAGGTTTTTCTTTTTGTTGAACAGAAGATGGCGCAGTCACTTATCTTATTGTGGGTCAAGTACTAAAACACCACACAACTGCTCTGAGATGATGGAAGCTACTTTTCACAGTAAAACCTTTGTGACATAGAGTATACTTGTTCTTCTATCATACATACTGCTGATATAATATCCTAACCCCTGCCCTGGTTACTCTTAGTGCCTAAGCTAATTTCAGAGATACCATTCTGATTAAACAACACAACTGTCCACTTAACACTAAACTGTCATGAGAATAAATAATCATCTAATGTCATTTCTGTGACAAACAAAAGCACCTGCTGTGTCAGAAACACTGAAAACTGGAAACTTATCTGTAAATCTGCCTTTACTCTTCTTTCTCTTCTTCTGATCTCAGTGAGTACAGGAAAGCTTTTTTCTGAATTATCAAGGAAAAATACTCTTTCTTATTCTTAATTAAACCTTATTCTCTTCCACTTAATGGTTCTAACATTAATCTGCCTGCTGGTGTTTACACAACAGTTACCTAATTTAGAGACATCACTAGCATATATAATTTAAATATTTAAGAATGTAATTATTAGATTAGATTTTTACTAGATTAAATTGATCATTTTTACATAAATACATTAATTTCCTGCTTTCAGTATGTGTTTACTTAAATGTCCTCTGGACAGGTTTCCCATATGAGGCTGAATGTAAAGCCAGGATGTTTCAGTAAGAATCAACAATCTGACAACAACATTGGTGACACTGTCATGTGATGCTGTGGGGTGGAGCAATTTTGAAGCTTTATGGTGTTAACATATTAGATTACAGAAAGATCTCCACTATTTTCACTGAGCTAAGACCAGTCATCATGTTCACTGTTATATTCATGTATCTGTGGCTTTCACTAGGTGAGTTAACATTGACTTTTTGTTATTGCAGAAATATTAACTATATTATATTAAATATTAGTCTGTGTGGTGATGCAGTGTGAAAATGCAGAGTGTGGGTCTGACTTAAGTATTTCCTGTTGATTATTTAAACATTATGTTCTCTTCTCTATAACAGGTGACTCCATGGCAGATTCAATAGAGCCAGATTTCCCTCATAAAGCTGTAGATGAAGGTGATGATGTTACTCTGTCCTGCAGCTACAAAAAAAGTAGTGCATCAGACAACCTGTACTGGTACAGACAATATCCAAAATCTAAACCTGAGTTCCTTCTTCAGATGTTTCAAAGCGGAACTCCAACTTCCAACACTCAACTAAGAATATCTGCTAAATTTGATGATAAACAAGTGGATCTGATCATATCCTCTGCTGCTGTATCAGACTCTGCTCTATACTACTGTGCTCTGAGGCCCACAGTGACAGGAAATCCAGCTGCACTGTACAAAAACTTTCACACAGTTTTGCTACATGCCCTTTTGGGGAAATCTCTCTTTCCTTCTTAAGATTTATAAAGAGTTTATATTATTATAATATTTGATTATTAGTAGACAGCTCATTCATTCATTCATTCATTCATTCATTCATTCATTCTTCTTCTATTCTTCTATAACTATTCTATTTTGGCCAGGAAACCAGAAGTTACATTAGACAGAAAGTTAAACAGAAAGGTACTCAGAGGGTCCAATTGGGACCATTTCTGAACTTCAGTGAAGCAGCTGAGGCTCTGTACAAGTTCAGGAGTTAAATAAAGTAATGTTCTGAAAATTATTATTGTCATAATTTGTGAAAAAAACAAACAATCAAACAAAACCATGGCTTCTTTTTCCCAGCAGGCTTTTTTATGTGCAAATTGGGATATAGTTTTAAGATTGAGTAAAAAATAAATAAATAAATAAATAAGTTCAAACAGAAAAGACCTTGGTGTGTTAAAGACTCTTTCCTTTCACCACAAGATGGTGGAGGCTGTTATCTTATTGTTGGACAAGTACTAGGATTCTGCTTACATCCCCCAGAGATGCTGACATTATGATTATGAATACTTTACACAATTATAAAGACTACAGCTATTCTTCAGCCTTACATAGATAATACTTTTATATATAAAAAAGTCTAGAACCAATCAGAATGTTTTAATAATCTCTGCTTGTACAATCAAGCTAATTAGTGTCATTTTCAACACACCATCAAGCCTTGAAAGGAGTTTGCTTGAATCCAGAAAGGAAACTGAACTTGTAGTAGGGCTATACATGCAATTTCTGTAAAAATGAAATGTACATGTTCACTTGCAATGGGATGTTTGTCATGAGATAATATAAATACTACACTCTTTATTTGTACACAGTTTCATGCTTAAATGAAAAATAATGATATAAAAATCCATCAATACAGATGATATTGATAAAAAATGATAGATTAGAGAAAGAAAAGAGGCTGGTTTGTTCCTCACCACAGTAAAATACTCCTCAACTGTTTGTAATCCTATTTAATAAACAGGTCATTAGGTCTACACACACCTAAATTTCCATTTCCCATCCTGCATTGTACCAGACTCCACTTCCCACAATGCACACTCACTTCCACATTCATTAGTTCATTTATTTTATTGAAGTATTTTTCATGCTATCAGTTTGTGTTTGTTTACCATGTGCTCAGGAAAATTTATCCATGTGGTGCTGAATGTAAAGCCAGAAAGCTTCAGTAAGAATCAACAATCTGTCAGTAACATTAGTGACACTGTCATGTGATGCTGGGGGGTGGAGCTTCATGAATGTTTATAATGTTAATATATCAGACTGCAGAAATTTTATTTTCATTTATAAGCTCATCCATCATTTTCACTGTTATATTCATGTGTCTGTGGCTTTCACTCGGTGAGTTAACATTGATTTTTGTAGATTCAGAAATTGTTTTTAATTAGATTTAATTAGTCTTATTAGTTATGTAGTGTATCTGCGTAATTTAACACTGCAATGTGTGTACTTTCATTCGTTTGTGTTAAAGCTTGACACAGGAAACCTGCCCTCCACATAGCAATATCTCTACAGATGGTATAACCACTACAGAACAATTCTGGGGTTTTTAGCAGTGACTATAACTGCCTTATTTATTAGTGCATCATTTGTTTTCTGCTCTTGTGCACAGTATTCACAGTAAAATAAAGTCAATTCAGTTTAAGTTGAACAATGGATACTGCTACAAACAAGGAGACCACTCGCGTGCGGTGCTGCGTGTGCCGCTGTCAAACCTTTATATCCTTTTATTTAGGAATAAATATTTTACAATGATAAAATAGCATGTCTGATGCAATGGTTTGTGAAGTAACAGTGTTTTTGTTCTGTGTTGTACTGGTTACTCAGTTCACTCTCACTGATATTGTTAAGTAATAATCTGTAAAAAGTTATACTACAACTGCATCACTTCCTGGGTGTGTCCTTCTAGAGACATGTAATACTAAGATTTGCTAATTGTCTAGTAGATGAGAAAGAGTTGCTGTGTGAGGTAAAGCAGAGTTATCATGAATATGAATAAATATGATGTTTATTTCAACAGAGAAACACAAACTAACTAAACACTCAGGATAACAATGTTATTATGCCCACTTGGTTTTCTTCACTATTGCTGATATTGCTAAGTCCTTTAGTTTGCAAGTTACAAACCAAAAGAACAAGTATTTTAAAAAGTTGCTTAATAATAAATTGTTGTCAATAAATTCAAATAAATTGGTGTATTTATAGTAAAGGCTGTTGACAACAATTCATCCACCCAGAATACACTGTTTAATGTAATCACAATCATCTTTAAGTAACCAAACATAACTATAAAATAAATACATATCAGTTTCTGATTGCCAGTGAAATGTAGTTAGAGTGAGAATGTTCTTTTAGCTGATTGTTTATAACAGACGTGTTCTTGAACATTAATGAGGAAAGGCTCAGGTGCACAGTTTATTCTCCTCTTGATCAATAGATGAAGAAAATTGTTGGAGGAAAAGTTCCTGTTCCTCTGCAGCTCTTTTTCTCTATAGACAATATTCTGTTTGTGAGACCTGTATGATTGTAATTAACACCAGTGCAATCATAGCTCCAGTTTTGTTCTTTGGTCACTACACTTAATTAACCCTACTGAATAAAATCAGATGGAAAAATATTTGAAGTGAACTGGAACAGCGATTTAGTCCAGGAACTCTATGGAACTCTGTATGGGAAGGCTATACAAAGAAATGCAAAAAATACTAAGTATATACATTATATAATATTAATTATAGTTCAGAAGTTTATTTATTAATGTCATTAATAAATAAATTACCTTCAATTACCTTAAAAATGAAAAAGAAGAGCAAAAAGATGGTTTAGTTAGTTATCTTATTGTGGGTCAGGTGCTAGGACTCTGTTCACACTTGTAGATGAAGGTGATGATGTTAATCTGATAAAATCGGTCCGTAGGATGAAGATGATAACATTGTCAGTAAGGAAACAGACACTTTCTTATGAGTCAAGCAGTCATTGTGTTTGGCTTTAATTGTACAAACAATATCCTAACATTTTATTTCGGGGGCCCCTCTGTGCCACCAATATGACTAATTATAACTAATTATTGTCATTTTGTATAATAACCATTGCCCATTGACATATATTAAAAAAAAAAATAGATGTCATTTCATGTACTCTTGGGGGCCCCCTGGTGGCTACGGGGCCCTAAGCAGCCGCTTAGTTCGCTTATGCCTTGGGCATAACCACTTCCTGACTCAGTATCTGACAGTCAATATTACTAATGTAATGTTGTATAATATTTAGGAATGATCATAAAATTATCAAAACTTCCGCGGATTTCTGCAGGACTTGAAGAGCTGGACACTGGGTGAGATCGCCTGTGCTGCGGGTCTGTCAGTGTGTGTGTGTGTGTGTGTGTGTGTGTGTGTCTAAATAGTGCCCTTTGCACTTACCCATTTGTTTTGGGTTTTCTGTTTGTTAATGTATTAGTTATCACAGTATGCATTTGGGGCTGCTATTTTATTTTATTTCATTTTTAAATGGACGGGTTTTAAGCTGTAGCTGGGCTGGAAATCTTAGGTCCAATCCGGAAATCACTGGTTACTATGGTTACCGCGTCCTGCGGGGAGAAAGAGCTCCTTCTGACAACACTCAGCCCCTCACGGTAGGACGATCTTTATCCTTTAATGTCACACTGATTTTACAATAAATATACAATATAATATAACATAATATACAATACAATGTAATATTTACCCCAGTAGTAGGACACCTTTAAGAACCCTGGCTACTGTTTAAAACTTAAACATGCTAAGTCTTGTGATTGGGCAGCTTGCTAGCTAGTGTAAATAATAAATTATAGATTAATGTTATCTACTGAGAGAGCTTGTCTGTTTGTTGTAATTATTACACAATGGTTTGGGTCAGTTGATGTACATATAATATTTAGTTAGCCTGCTAGCAAACTTGCCTACTGGTGCTAATGCTAAACTCCTGAACCAAGCTGATGAGCTCGGCTAACGAGAATTTATTTCCACATTATAATATTTACCCCATCAAACAGATCACTTTTCCCAACCCTGAGTACTGGTTTCACACTAAATCATGATTAGACTAGTGATTATCCAGTTAGCGCCCCAAAGGACTTGGTTACAGATGTATGTTATCTAGCTAGCGAACCTCGCTAATCATTTCATTTACACAATATCATATAGAGTGTAAAGCTTGCTGAACTCGGGTGAAGGTTTTAATAATTATTCCGTATAATATTTAGATAGATTTCGGATGATGGACTGGGACAGGAGGTTTTTGAGACTTTAATCAGTCACCGTGTACGGTGAATTTACACAAGCTAATGCTAATGCTAGATAATGCTAACTAATGCTAATATTTGTCTGTTTATTCTCAGCATTTTTTGCATTTCCCAGGTCTTAAGTGTTACGACCCTGACCTGTGGAAACAGCACTTACTCTTCCCTGCACCACCTTCCATTCACAAACCTGTGCTCCACCTCAGTCCTGCCTCCACATATGGCTTTCATGGAGGAGGAAGAAGCCCTTTCTCTACAAAAAACATGGCAGCATCTTAAGAAATTAGGGAACAATATTTTTTTGGACTGATGGTTAATCATTATTTATAGTTTCATGTTTGGTGAAGGTCAAACAGAGTTTATCACAACAAACACCTCATACCAAGTGTCATGGTGGTGGAGGGGTGAGGATTCGGTTGTTTTGCAGCCACAGGCTCTAGAAAACTTTTAATCATTTGGACATTGATGATCTCCACTTTATATTAGAATATTCTTGAGACAAATGTAAGACTGTCCATGAGCTTATGTTGTGCTGAAACTGGGTCATATTAAAGGACAATAATCACAAGCACACCAGCAAATTTGTCTCTTTAAGGATGCTGAATCTGAGGACTTGTTTTTGTCTAGGTTAATGTCAGAAATACAGATAAAAAAGAAAAAGACGGGTTATTCTTGTGTTCTGATATGCTGAAATGCTGTAATGATTCCAAATGAAACTGTGAATTGAAACTGTGAACTATTCCCAGCGTGGTGAGCAATACTTTTGTTTTAAATATATTGATGGTTCTTCATGTAAATAATGTATATGTCTATTTAAATTCAGCTCCTGCAGATGGCAGTACATGACATGAAAATACTCTAGAACTGAACCTGATTGGACCTGGACACAACAGAACCATGTGGAGTGTTAAAGTAGCCATGAACATTAAACCTGAACAAAGCTTCAGCACAGATACATGGTGTGTGGAGTGCAGTCCGACTGAAACACTTGAATTACTGCAGAATCTTGAGCTTAATACAAGATGCTTATGTATTTGTGCACATGCTCTCAAACACCACCTTGTTAGGGGTTTTATATTGTTATAATTTGGTGTTTTGTTTAGACTTTAAGGCTGTACTATAAATCTGCTGAAGAATTTAATTTCACAATAAGAATTGTTTGTAATTGCAACAATATATTTTGTAGATTAGAAAAGGTTTAAGTTCATAGAAATAGGAAATACAGGAAGTAAATATATGAATCTTTTGCTCATTAAATTCTTTTAGAACATGTGTGTGTATTTTACATAATGCGGCAAATCCTGCACTCTGATTGGTTAAAACAGAGGGAAGCTACAGTTGAGGCTTTGTACACAAGAAATGCTTAGATGCTTCACTGAAGACAGAGTAGAAGGAAACTTGACATTTACAATAACATAAAAAGGAAACTTTCAGAAGAACAGAGGAAATTAAAACATGATGGTTTTCTGTATGTTTCTGTTTTTTACTATGTTCATAGGTAAGCTTATATTTTATATATCCCCATATATCTTGTTTAAATGTTTTATAACTAGTAAAGAAATGTTTCCATGTGTGAGTGTTTTAGATTGTAAGCATGTACTGTATGTATACTGTATAATATAAAATGATAATATTCTGAAATAAATGTCCTCTTCAGGTGAGAGCACACAGGACAGCATTACTCCAACATCTTCTGCTGTCTATGGTAAAGAGGAGCAAGCAGTTACACTCTCCTGTGATTATAAATACACTGTTTCTATGAACAATCTACAGTGGTATGGACAATATTCCAATGCAGCACCAGAATTCCTCGTTCTGTTGACGGAATCGGGAGGGAATCAGACAGGTGATACTCCTCATCCTCATTTGTCTGCTAAAGTTCATAAGAGTCTGAAGCGTGTGGATTTGGAGATCTCGCGTGCTTCAGTATCAGACTCTGCACTGTACTACTGCGCCTTGCAGCCCACAGTGACAGGAAAGCCAACTTCACTGTCCAAAAATCTACAGAGACCTCAAACATGAAAGTGTTAAAGAATCACAATAAGAAGAAAAGACTGGAAGCTATGCATAACATCAGCATTCTGATTATTGATCCAATAGAAATGTATGTATATAACCATATATGAATACTTTATTTGAATTGAATAGACAAAACATTCTAAGTGAATCCAAATACAGATAAAAGTTAGGTGTGTGTTTGAAGAAGCCACATGTTCACTCCCTCTGCAGTATTAAGTGCAGTTCTCATAAACAATAGTGGCAGGTTTGATGGTTTATTTACTTAATGACAGTGTAAAGATCACATGCTGGAATTTGATTCTGTTCTAGGAATAAAAATGTGGATATTGTACAACTCTTTTGACAAGCAGCTGATCTGATTTATTTTTATTTTATGTTTGTTTGTTTGTTTGTTTATTTTACTGAGCATGCTATTTAATGTGTTCATCATGTGTGTCTTTGCAGGGTGTTTAATATATTTTTGAGAATTACAGGATACCTGAAAGTATGTATAACTAAGAATAAGAATTGTGGAAAATAAAAACACAGTTTCCATCACACAATCAGGAAATAAATAAGCTCTACTGAAATAGTGCTCCATAATCAATTCTTGAGGTAGATGAGCTACAACAGCTAAAGACCACATCGGGTTTCATTCCTGTTCACCAAGAACAGAAATCTAAGACTACAGTAACAACCCTGTAAATGACATAATTTGGCCCAATGGCAAGAGCTGCTTACTTGGTTCACACGTAGCATCTGGATTCCAAAAAGGTTTGAATCCCACAGGAGCCTCGCTTTATTGTTAACTTGACTTTGTGTAACCGAGTTCCTTTTACTCGGACCCCAGTCCATATGAGCAAGAAGGTCATACAGTTACAGAGTACAGTGACCCTCCATTGGCACACAACAAGCTAGACAGGGACAACCTGGCTCGTTGGTCTAGGGGTATGATTCTCGCTTTGGGTGCGAGAGGTCCCGGGTTCAAATCCCGGACGAGCCCTGGTTTTACATGGAATAGAGTGGTTGGGACAAAACTAATGGAAACTTGCACTGCCGGCTTGGTTCTCACTTGGAAGCTTGTTTCTCCAGAGGTCCAAGGAGGTTCAAATCCCACTGTAATTACCTCTGAAAATTAAAGCTCCCACCTGGAGCCTATCTCTGGAATACAGGGAGCGGGATGGAGAATGTCACACTTTGTGGAGACATGAACCTCTGAAATATTAATATAATAGAGTACAGAAAGACCTCAGAATATTGTCATTTTACTAACACCATTCATCATGTTCACTGTTATATTCATGTGTCTGTGGCTTTCATTAGGTAAGTTAACATTGATCTTTTCAGAAAGGAGATAATAAATTAATGATTAATTAGCCTGTGTGATGTTAAGAAAAAATAGAATATGAGTTATATAACTCAAAACTAAAAAATTATTATGTTCTCTTCTCTATAACAGGTGACTCCATGGCAGATTTATTAAAACCACTTTTCACTCATAAAGTTGTAGATGAAGGTGATGATGTTACTCTGTCCTGCAGCAACAAAGACAGTGGTTCAGTAAACAGCCTACAACGGTACAAACAACATCCAAAATCTAAACCTGAGTTCCTTTTTTTCATCACTCCATGTGGAGGTAAATCCCTATGCCACCACGTCTGTCTGCTAAAGTTGATGATAAAACTAAACAAGTGGATCTGATCATCTCCTCTGCTGCTTTTAATGTTTGATAATATACAATTAGAAGGTAATTTATTCATAATCACACTCGCTGGTATCACCCAGATGAGGATGGGTTCACATTTGAGTCTTCCTCATATCGTCTCACAGAGATTTTTCTTGCCGCTGTTGCCTCAGAGTTGCTCATTAGGGGTAAAGTTAATTTTCAACTTTGTAATTTCTATTCTGAATTTCTGAATTTCTGTAAAGCTGCTTTGAGACAATGTCCATTGTTAAAAGTGATGTACAAATAAAATTGAAGTGAACTGAATTGAATTGAACTGAATTTAATTACCTTTTGGTTATAGACACAGCAAATTTACTTATGAGAGATTTTGTTTAAATCTGGATCAGTTTCCTATGATTTTCCACAGCAAATTATCATAATTATTTATAAATGTACAAATAATTTAAAAACCACACAAACAGATAAAGGCTTATAGTATTGTATAGATGATGAATCTTGAAATACAACACCAGCCATAATGACTCTAGATTTCTGTCACTGACACTGTGTGAAGTGATCTGTACAAAATAAGACTAAAACTGCATCACTTCCTGGGTGTGGCCTTCTAGAGACGTGTAAAGTTCAGCACATACAGCACTATTATACAGAATCCTCACAGAGCTGTGTTCAGAAATGGATCAACTATACAACTTACTGTACATAGTGAGATACATACCACTGATTCTCACTCTAGTTACAGGTCATTCATTTTCATCAGTTTATCAATAGATTTAACTATCACAATCATATTTAATCAGTTAATTAATTACATTAATTAATAACCATGTTTTTTTTGGCGACGCTACCCATGCACTTGGAGGGTTGTGGGGCTGTGGTCAAGGGAGGCCTGCCAGGTCTGGAAAGAGAGGCACTCTGGCAGGCGGTCGCAATGGTTGTACCACGCATGCTTCCATTACCAGACGTGAATCAAAATCCAAACCCAGGAAAGGTTTGAAAGGCTTAGGCTCTTGTTGACAAGGTTTGCTGATATGAACTTGCATCCCAGTCTGTTGCAATCAATTCAATTCAATTCAATTTTATTTGTATAGCGCTTTTAACAAAGAGCATTGTCTCAAAGCAGCTTTACATGAGAAACCACATAAGAAAACAACAAACATATGAACAGACAAACAGACAAACAGTCCTAGATGTTATCCCAAGTGAGCAAGCCTGAGGTGACTGAGGCGACTGTGGCAAGGAAAACTCCCTTAGATGGTATGAGGAAGAAACCTTGAGAGGAACCAGACTCAAAAGGGAACCCATCCTCATTTGGGTGACAATTGTGTGATGCAGATACAGCATGTGTATAGTGTTATGTGAATCAATAAGGAGGTTGTTGTCCATGGCGCTGCTTGAATATCCCAATCCTCACAAGCAGAACCCGGCTGGAGCTGGTCCATCTCCGGATGCCACTGGAGCCGGCACAGTCTCTGTATGCCTCGGGATGGGTAGAAGAAAGGAAACAATGGAACAGCATTAGCGTAGCTGCTATTCATAATATTAGCAGTACTAGCTGAATGTGCATTTAATCAGATGTACTGGAGTGCAAGGTTATGGGAAGTGTTAGATGTATGCCTGGCTAAAGAGATAAGTCTTTAGTGTACATTTAAACTGGGAGACTGTGTCTGAGCCCCGAACACAGTCAGGAAGACTATTCCAGAGTTTTGGAGCTAAATACGAAAACGCTCTACCTCCTTTTGTGGACTTTGATATTCTGGGAACTATTAGAAGTCCAGAATTTTGTGATCTTAAAGAGCGTGGTGGATTGTAACGTGTTAGGAGACTGGATAGATAGGTGGGAGCTAAACCATTTAGAGCCTTGTATGTGAGTAGAGCTAGTTTATAGTCAATTCTAAACTTAACAGGTAGCCAGTGCAGGGATGATAATATTGGGGTTATATGATCATATTTTCTTGATCTGTTAAGAACTCTGGCGGCTGCATTCTGGACTAACTGTAGCTTGTTTATTGAAGATGCAGGACAACCACCTAGTAATGCATTACAGTAGTCCAGTCTGGAGGTCATGAATGCATGATCTAGCTTTTCTGCATCAGATACAGATAAAATGTTCCTAAGCTTGGCAATATTTCTAAGATGGAAGAAGGCTGTTTTTGTGATATTGTAAATATGGTTTTCAAAGGATAAGTTGCTGTCTAATATTACACCCAGGTCTTTCACTGTTGAGCTAGTAGTAACAGTGCATCCTTCTAGGTGCAAGCTGAATTGTGAGAGCTTCTGTGTACTAGTTTTTGGGCCAATAAGTAATATCTCCGTTTTGTCAGAGTTTAATAATAGGAAATTATCGGTCATCCAATCTCTAATATCTTTAACACACTCAGTTAATCTAGACCAATTAGATATTTCATCTGGTTTTGATGAGATATATAAAGGTGCACGATCCGGGCCGCTGTCTTCGGGACTGTGCACTGCATTGATCTGCATGGATCTCCAGTGGCAACCCGTCAGCCTTACAGCATCTGTGTCCAACCAACATGGAAATATAGCCCACGGTTGCGAAACACCTAGACCCAGGGCTAGCTTTTCTCGATCCCCTCTAGCACTCCGACGCATTGCGCATGCAAGAGTTGTGGTAAAGAGGAGGTTAAAGGGCACACAAGCGACGAGGATGGGATTCGAACCCACGCGTGCAGAGCACAATGGATTAGTAGTCCATCGCCTTAACCTCTCGGCCACCTCGTCAGGCGCAGTTGTGGCCCCCACCACCAAATGTCCACAGAGACCGCAACAATTCCATAGAGGAGCGCCATAACCCAACACGTTTAAACAAGCCTGTTCCCAAAGCAACTGGAGCCCATCCCACGTACATTAGCAGTCTGTTTCCTTAACCTCTTGGCATCCTAGGTCACCCACATGACCTTACACCTCAGTGCACCTGGCACTTGCACTCCATTGCCCAAACCTCTTGGCCACCACTTCTTATGTCGATTTTTTATTCTTGGTAGAATTTGGTTGAAGTTTTGTTGGTAGCTCGTAACCATGGTAAGGGCACGACTGATGCGGCTCACACGCGGAAACCGTGTTTTGCGTTCCGTTCTGTGGTTGTTTGGACTTGCTGTTTGAAAAAGCAAGGTGTGAAACGGAGCAGCCGGCGTTGACACCAGTTGCCAAACCCTGGGAGCTATTTCAGCACCTGGGTCTGGGGGCTCCGGTACCGTGTGAGCTCATTTTTTTTTTGCAGCCAGGCAGCCAGCTAATGGCAACTCTTAAGCACATTTGCAGAAGGCACAGGAGCTACAACCCTTGTAAAGCCTTTGTGGTGCCAGAGCCCACAACCACTGCCTTGAATAGGCTCAGCTGGCAGCAGTGGGATTTGAACCCACACCTCCGAAGAGACTGGAGCCTAAATCCAGTGCCTTAGGCCACTCGGCCACGCTACCCAATGGCTCAATACTTATAGACCTCTGTGGAGAGCACACTGACATACTGTCTGGGTGTGTGGTACACAGGCTGCACAGATGAGGACAGACAAACTGTGCAGAGGGTGAAAAACAGCTCAAAAAATCATCAGCTGCCCTCTGCCCTCCCTGGATGACATGTCCAGGTCCTGCTGCCTCAGCAAAATCAAGGCCATCACAGGAGACTCCTCACATCCTGCTCATCACTTGTTTGACCTGTTGCCATCTGGGTGGCACTTCAGGTCAACAAAGTCTCACACCACCAGACTTACAAACAGCTTCTTCCCCTGGGCCATTCAGACTGCAAACAATCACTGAACACACACACACACACACATTCCACCTAATAAAATGTGCAATTCTACTGTGCACTTTAATCTGTCTGTGAATTGAGTACAAGTTATAACTTAATATTGGCTTTGCACAAATTAGATTTCAAGCAAATATATAACTGAGAACATTTTTTTGCAGCTTTATGAATGTTCTGCTTATATTGCAGTAGCCCTTTAAAAAAGGGTACAAGTATGCATATGTATGAAAGGAGAGTCCATAACCTGAGGTACTGAGATATTGAGAAGGGTTCAGTATTTATATTAACATATTTTTACATATGTTTCTTTATTGACATGCACAGCCAATTATTACAACATTATTACAACAATACTAATTCTAACAAAGTCCTGAATATGTACATTATGGCTATATTTGTGGACACCTAACCATCACACCAGTATGTGGGCATTCTCCAAACTGCTGCACAATTGTATAGGATGTTTTTATATTCTTACAAAAACATGTTCCAGCTCAGTGAAGATGTTTATTACAAGTTTGGTGTGGAATAAAATGAGTTACCTGCACACAGCCCTGAACTCAAACCCACTCAACACTTTTGGGATGAATTAGAATTCTGACTGCACCCCAAGCCACACATGCCTGATGTTTTAGGGCTGTATGGACACATGGACATACAGTATCTCACAAAAGTGAGTACACCCCTCACAGTTTTGTAAATATTTTATTATATCTTTTCATGTGACAACACTGAAGAAACGACACTCTGCTACAATGTAAAGTAGTGAGTGTACAGCCTGTATAACAGTGTAAATTTGCTGTCCCCTCAAAATAACTCAACACACAGCCATTAATGTCTAAACCGTTGGCAACAAAAGTGAATACACCCGTAAGTGGAAATGTCCAAATTGGGCCCAAAGTGTCAATATTTTGTGTGGCCACCATTATTTTCCAGCATTGCCTTAACCCTCTTGGGCATGGAGTTCACCAGAGCTACAGGTTGCCATATATTTACAAAAATGTGAGGGGTGTACTCACTTTTGTGAGATACTGTATATTGCCACTTACTGAACAATCATCTAATTTTTAATATTATTAGTGTATATTTTGCAACAAGTTTGAAGTAATATCTAAATAAAGCTAGTCTAAGTAGATTGATTGATAATGTTAAATTGCCGCTAGGTGTGAATGGGTGAGCAAATGGCTGTGTGTGTGTGTGTGTGTGTGTGTGTGTGTGTGTGTGTGTGTGAAAGAGAGAGAGAGAGAGAAACAATTTTTTTTTTTCAATTATATTTCTGCACATATTTGGTAAGTTAAAAAACAATTTTTTTGGTGTTAAGGTTTTTCTCTTCAGTGAACACAAGATGGCGCAGTCACTTATCTTAATGTTGGCCTAGAACCAGAGCACCACACAACCTGCTCACATTCTCTGAGACATAGAGTATACTTGTTCTTCTATCATACATACTGCTGATATAATATCCTAACCCCTGCCCTGGTTACTCTTAGTGCCTAAGCTAATTTCAGAGATACCATTCTGATTAAACAACACAACTGTCCACTTAACACTAAACTGTCATAAGAATAAATAATCATCTAATGTCATTTCTTTGACACCTGCTGTGTCAGAAACATTAAAAAGTAGAAACTTATATGTGAATGTGCCTTTATTCTTCTTTCTCTTCTTCTGATGCTACTGTGAGTACAGGAAAGTTTTATTTTTCAGATTTAACTGTTAGAGCTGAGAAATAAGGGATTAATTCAACCTTAATTACCAAGGGAAAATACTCATTTCTTCCTCATTCTAAAATAAATCATATTCTATTCCACTTAGTGTTTCTAACATTAATCTGCCTGCTGGTGTTTACACAAACTTTCTCTAAATTACAGATATCACTGACATATGTAAAATAACATAAATACATTAATTTCCTACTTTCAGTATGAGTTTACTTAAATGTCCTCTGGACAGGTTCCCCATATGAGGCTGAATGTAAAGCCAGGATGTTTCAGTAAGAATCAACAATCTGACAACAACATTGGTGACACTGTCATGTGATGCTGTGGGGTGGAGCAATTTTGAAGCTTTATGGTGTTAACATATTAGATTACAGAAAGATCTCCACTATTTTCACTGAGCTAAGACCAGTCATCATGTTCACTGTTATATTCATGTATCTGTGGCTTTCACTAGGTGAGTTAACATTGACTTTTTGTTATTACAGAAATATTAACTATATTATATTAAATATTAGTCTGTGTGGTGATGCAGTGTGAAAATGCAGAGTGTGGGTCTGACTTAAGTATTTCCTGTTGATTATTTAAAGTTTAAAAACATTATGTTCTCTTCTCTATGACAGGTGACTCCATGGCAGATTCAATAGAGCCAGATTTCCCTCATAAAGCTGTAGATGAAGGTGATGATGTTACTCTGTCCTGCAAATACAAAAAAAGTAGTACTTCAGACGATCTGCACTGGTACAGACAATATCCAAAATCTACACCTGAGTTCCTTCTTATTGTTGACCAAAAAGGAAATCTAATTTCCAACAATGACCCAAGAATGTCTGCTAAAGTTGATGATAAAACTAAACAAGTGGATCTGATCATCTCCTCTGCTGCTGTATCAGACTCTGCTCTATACTACTGTGCTCTGAGGCCCACAGTGACAGGAAATCCAGCTGCACTGTACAAAGACTTTCACACAGTTTTGTTATATTGAAAGAAGTTTTGCCAATGATTTAGAGAAAGTTACATG
Source organism: Hemibagrus wyckioides (assembly GCF_019097595.1). Taxonomy (NCBI): domain Eukaryota; kingdom Metazoa; phylum Chordata; class Actinopteri; order Siluriformes; family Bagridae; genus Hemibagrus; species Hemibagrus wyckioides. The sequence goes on along the minus strand of NW_026690792.1, from coordinate 218,461 downwards.
TCCTTTTGGGGGATTCTCTCTTTCTCTCTACTGATCAGGATCATGGTTGATGTGGAGTCCGTCCCACACATGAGGTAGGAAACACACTGAATGGGATGTCAGTCCTTTGCAGAGCTCCATACACAAACCCTTTCACATACTTATTTACACATAGTGAATTTATTAGTAAATTTATTACTCTCATGTTTTTTGGAGGTGATGCAAAACTGCACACAAACTGACACTAACCTGAACTCATCATCAAACTGGAGATCCTGAAGCTGTGATGCAGCAACACGACCTGCTGTGTCACTGTGCTATCACACTGTTAAAATCCTTCTGCTTAAAGTGTTTTCTTGTAGTGTGGTGTTGTGTCATTGTTATAATAAAGAAAGATTTCTATCCTCATGGTACAATTCCATATTGACTGATAACAAGTGCACTAAAGACAAGGCTCAGGTCAATCCTCATAGCAGAATTCCACAATGCCAGTGGACTCATGATCCTCTCTGTTCTGTCTGGAGTAATTACACTGCAGATGTCTTGTAAATGAAATTTAAATATAAGGTATATTTATATATTTATATATAATTTTATATTATATATTAAATTATTAATCCAGAGCATATGTGTGGCTCTCAGGGAAAACATGACAGATATCCCTTTGGCTTAATTCTGGGGTTTATTTTAAGTATTTTGACAGCCCAACTTTAACAAGCCATAAACATATTTCACCAAGCAATGTTTAAATCTTTTATTTACTTTATAATCTTGCATAGGCTGTTGTCACTGAACCTTTCATACTACAGAATTGTAATTGCATGTGATAAGTTTATTGGTGTAATAGGGGTGTGTTCACTACATGCTCATTCACAGATAATGTTCACACACTACACTATCTTTTACCTGCTGAAGTGTGTCTGACCTTTAAATCCCTTTTTTTCATGAAAATGTGTGTGTGTGTGTGTGTGTGACAGAGAGAGAGAGAGAGAGAGAGAGAGAGAGAGATTTTAAATTGCTAAATTAAAAAACTATTTATTAGTGTGTTAAGGTTTTTCTCTTCAGTGAACACAAGATGGCACAGTCACTTATCTTATTGTGGGTCTAGAACTAGAGCACCACACAACCTGCTCACATTCTTTGAGATGATGGAAGCTACTTTTCACAGTAAAACCTTTGTGACATAGAGTTTACTTGTTCTTCTATCATACATACTGCTGATATAATATCCTAACCCCTGCCCTGGTTACTCTTAGTGCCTAAGCTAATTTCAGAGAAGAAATACTAAACTGTTATAAGAACAAATACAGTAAAAAGTTTTATTTGTCATATTTAACTATTGCAGCTGAGCATTAACTTAAGCTTCATTAAGCCTTAATAATCAACAATCAGTCATGTGATGCTGTGGGGTGGAGCAATTTTAAAGCTTTATGGTGATAACATATTAATCTAGCCATGGGGGTCACAGTCCAGTGACTTCTGTGCCGGTCCCAGATAAATAAAAAGGGTTGCATCAGGAAGGGCATCCGGCGTAAAACATTGCCAAATTTAATGATGAGAATCGTCAGATGTAATAAATGAGGATATGAAGCTAGTGGGTGCAATTGTTGAAGATGCAAAAGATAGGGATAGGTGGACAGAGATGATTCGCTGTGGCGACCCCTGAAGGGAAAGTTTCTAATCTTTACAAGTTTTTGGTTTCCACGGTTCTTGGGTATGAATTGTAAACTGATCAATCTGTCTGAATATCATAAAAACTTTGCTGAAGCACAAATCTTCTTTAAAACACAGCATGAATCATATCTTCAAGTATGCTGATGACAATACAGTGTTGAGTCTCATCAGCAAAATATTGAGTTTACATACAGAGAGAAGGTGGAGGAGTGCGAGGACAAGTGTAGAAGGATTAATCCATAGGGGGAACTCTTAATTTCCTGCAGACATATATGAGAGAAAACATAAAAAAGAAATAAAAAGCATCCTGTGCAGCTGTACCATTGTTTAATATGAAAAGAGTATTCTGTCTCAGAGCACAAGACACTACAACAGATGAAACAGATGAGGTGAAAAACACAAAAAACTTCATCACCGGCTCTTTTACTTCAATCAAGGATCCTTACCAGAAAGTGTACAATAAATACAGTTTAAAATAATAAATAGTGCATCGAGCCACTAGCTTTGTTTGTTTATTGATTTAATGTTTTCAACTATCTAACTGAGTATTAAACTTTTACTCACCGTGTTTGTGCTTTCTTGGGAAATGTCCGTCATGTTCGGACACGTGCTTTTACGGTCATGTGACCTGAATATATTTGCATACATAATGGTGGTTGGGCGGGGTATTCAAATAAATGAGCTTGTTTCATGTTTGTGTTATTGTTTTATATTGAAATGTCTCAAAAAGACTTTTTATGTCCTGACACTTACATCTGACTATAAAAAATCAACAATTAACATATCATTTTTTTCAGTGGGAGTACATATATTACTTTAAAGGTCCTGCTCATGGCTTGAACCCCATTCTGCCATTCAACAAACCAGCAACCTTTAACTACTTGAACCACCACAGCTGACAGAGTCCTTTCAACATACAACAGACTTCTGTACAGGATCACAACACAAAGGAAAGAAACCAGTGTCAGAAGTGGGATTTGAACCCACACCGCCAGGGGAGACTGCAACCTAAATGGAGTTCAGTTCTGAGTGAATGAGCATTTATTAGGCTGCAGCTACAGGTCAGGGTTGAGTGTGTTTCTATGTGATCATATACTGTCTGATAGATTTAAATTTACGCTTCCAGCAGTATCCATAACCACAGGTAATGAGGTAATAAATAAAATAAGCTACAAATATAACAAAAATACAAAATACCTGAATTTAAGGGTACAAAATATAACAAAAAAATATAACAAATATATAACAAAATATAAAAAAAACCTATAATAAAATAAATATAACAAAAAATACTAAACACAGAGATTTAAAGGTATATGAGATAAGTATTGTGGAAAAACATGATTCTGAAAGTACAGACATAATGAGGTAATGTACAAAAACTGGGTATGTGCAAAAACAGCATGTTTATGAGTCCTGTGCAAATTTATCTATCTATCTATCTATCTATCTATCTATCTATCTATCTATCTATCTATCTATCTATCTATCTATCTATCCATCCATCTATCTATCTGCAGATGTTAAAGGACGCCAGCCTTCTAAGGAAGTCCAGGCGGCTCTGTCCTCTGTGTCTGTGTTGGCAGTCCAGTCCATTTTATCATCCAGCTGTACTCCAAGGTATTTGTAGGTCTTGACAAACTCCATACAGTCACCATTGATGGTCACAGGCTCCGGTTGAGGCCTGGGCCTCCTGAAGTCCACCACCATCTCCATGGTCTTTGTTGTGTTGAGGTGCAGATGGTTACAGTCGCACCATGCAACGAAGTCCTGTATCAGTTTTCTGTCCTCCTCCTCCTCATAGCAAGGTTGGGGATTTTTCAGGGTGGATCTGGGGCTTGGTTCCACAAGGTATAAAGCTGTAGTTTTTTTTTCATTCTAGGCTGTGATAATGGTGTAGTAGATAAGTGAAATATTACATTGCAGAATGTAATAAATATGAATAAATATGAGTTGGCAGAGCTACATTTGGAGACATCTGAGACAGAAAATCAAATATTATTATGGTTAATGTAACTGTATGCTGTGAAATATTGGAGATGAAATTAATGAATGGATTAAAGTGCAGATATTCAGTTTACTCTCACTTTACTAAACACACTCTAAGTGAAAACCAATGCACTAGAGATGTTAGAAGATGGTGTAGTGAGTTATCTTATTGTGGGCCAAATACTAGAACCCTGCTCACATGCCCAAATATGTAGACTTCTGTGATTATACATAATTCTTTGCAAAATAATATAGACTCTATCTGTTGTTCAATCCTACATACATAGTGCTAGACCTATATGTAGAATTTGCAGTTATTACATACAATTTCATTAAAAATGTTTGTCTTATATTTGTAATATATTTGTCTCCAGCAAGGACAAGCACATTACAGCTGCATTGAATAAAATGGGCTCTGGACAGATTCTCTCATCATAGGATAAGAAACTTTACCCTTTCTTTATAAACACAGTTTCATGTTTAAATGACCAATCAGCAGATATGAGATCAAGTCAACTAGTTTTACACAGCGGTTTTATTAAGCAATGAGTTAAATGACAATAAAGAAAAATAGATAACAGAAAGAAAAGAGCCTGGTTTGTTCCTCACATAATAAAATACCACCTCATGAAAATGTAATCCTATTTAATAAACATGCTTTCAAATACCTTATTGTCCAGACAACATTTATAAAATATGAAAAATAATAAAATAAAATATTTACTCATTTTAATTATTAATATTATTTTTTCCTGCTGTCAGTTTTTGTTTGTTTATTATGTAAACAGTTTCAGCACAGTTTCCCAAACAAGGCTTAATGTAAAGCCAGGATGTTTCACCGTCATCAACACTGGAGACACTGTCATGTGATGCTGGGGGGTGGAGCTTCCTGAACATTTATCATGTTAATATATTAGAGTACAGAAAGAGCTTTTTCATTCAGCTAAAACCAGTCATCATGTTCACTGTTATATTCATGTGTCTGTGGCTTTCACTAGGTGAGTTAACACCTTTTGTTAGTTTAGATATTATGTATTGTTTATTAATTGTCTGGTGTTATAGAAAGCATGATTTCTGTGTGTAATTCTGGCTTGATTATGTAAAACTTTATGTTCTCTTCTCTATGACAGGTGACTCCATGGCAGATTCAGTAGAGCCACTTTTCACCCATAAAGTTGTAGATGAAGGTGATGATGTTACTCTGTCCTGTGAATATGAAACAAGTACTACAGGATTCTACCTGCACTGGTACAGACAATATCCAAAATCTAAACCTGAGTTCCTTCTTTATATTCACCAATATGGAGATCTAAGTGCTAACCGTCCACCAAGAATGTCTGCTAAACTTAAAGATAAGAAAGTGGATCTGATCATCTCCTCTGCTGCTGTATCAGATTCTGCACTCTATCACTGTGCTCTTAGAGTAGCAGCACAGTGATACAGAGTCACTGAGAGACTGTACAAAAACCTATGAAATAATTCATTTGAAGTTCAACGTTTAATATCAAAGATACTTCCTTTAGCAACTTATCAGTTAACCACAGACACAAAAGACATTTGTGGTAACATATGCAGCTGAAGAAAGAGAATAAAATAAAGAGGCACTGTGTCACTTGTTGCTGGTGTGTACTGTTTAAAATTTAATTCATTGTACTTTGCTGCAGTTTTTCCCCATGATTCATTTGAATGAATTTTCATTCATGTATATGTACAAACACAAATTAGGATTTGTCATGTATTCTAAGAGGCACAATATTGTACAACTTGTTTGGGGATTCACAACATTCAGAAGTGTCTAATTTAAGAGGTGTAGTATAATCTAGGGAAGGAGAATAATATTTTCAAAGGTGTCCCAAAGTGACATTGTCAACCTTGCAGAAAATATCCCAATGGCATTTTCCCCCCATTGTTCTCTTAAAGGTTTTGTGGAGGACAGGGGAGTCAGGGAATCAAACCTGAGGTAAATGTTATGCAATGTGCCTGATGATGATGATACTTATGTATTTTGATTAAAAAAAGCACTTGTCTGGTGCCTCCATTGTCTTGGACTTCCAAATGTCATCAAAATGCAGACAAACGCCATAAATATCATTAAAATAAGTTCAGGTGCTCTAACTGGCAGACTGTTACAGATTTGCAGTTGCAGGTCACCATGTCAACATGACAGATGAAGAATATCAATATTGTATTTATACTACACACTTATACTGATCAATGCGTACTGTATCAGTGGCCGAGCAGAAGATACTGAATCAGAAGCAGTAGGTACTGATAAAGTCATACAACAACAGCAGCACTTCCTACTTCTGATCAGTCAGGTTTAAGAGAACATTATGTATGATTTATATAAAAACATCAAATTGCTAATCAAAATGTGATTTCATTGCTCATACTAAACTTAATGAAAAGAAGTTTCTAATTATTCCATCGAATTACAGAGTAAGCATGATCAACTCACTTGGTATTTCCTGCGCTCCGTAATATCACAACTAGAGAAAACTGCTGTTTATGTTCGAAGATGTTGTGAAACTATTAGCTGCACTTTGAAGATATTTTTGCTGTGAAGACCTAACCATTGGAAGTTTAATTCTACCTCCCCTTGACTTAACGTGGCCAATGAGGAATGCAAATGGTCTGTTTATTAATGTTATATTTATATTATATTTATGATATTAGTAACGATGCATATGCTAATGTGTTAGCAATAGAGACAACGGTTTATAACCTTTGTGGGTTATGTTCAAGTCTATATTTTGTCTATTATTGTTAATGGTTATTCTCTATGAGGACACATTATTTTGTTATATTTATTTTGATATTTTGTGTATTTATTATCAGTTCTCACAGCATTGTCATTGGCCTTTGGCATGATGTGGCATGTTAAGATGGCTGGTGGAGCAATTTGTTAATAAATGCCTGTAATTAAGAACACTTGAGCTTGTGTTTGAATCGAGGGGAGCTACACAATGAATGTCACTTTGATCAGTTTAATTATGTCTGTGATGGACCTGTATTGCCAGAGAGAAGAGCTTACACACTCTGTACTGATGGCAGTAGATAAAGTTTTAAAATGTTTTACTGACCTAAACAAAAGACATGAAATTTAGCCAACAGAACATAATTCCCAGGCTGTAACACAAACATGTTAATATGACTAATTACAATATGTATTTACATGTGTATCATTACATAACTGAATTCCACAATGGGTTCATTCATTAATGTTCAGTAAAGACTTTATCCTGATCAGGGTCACGGTGGCTCCAGAATCTATCATGGACACACTAGGCACAAGGAGGAAACACACCATATCACAGGAGTGGAAAAAGTACTGAGAGTCAAGCACATGGACACTAACACACATCATGAAGCCTTGTACATTGTTACTCTTTGTGTAAGCAGTTTTAATGTTGGCTACTGGAACCATTGCTTGTCTACTCTTGCATTAGTGATGAAAAGAGTTTAATTTGTAACTAGATAATGGTGGCCGAATTTGTGAACATTACAAGACTTACATTTAGATCGTGTTCATACCTTCTAATTTCTACCATAGGTCTGTTCAAACTGGTTCAACATTTAAAAAGGAATATTGTTTGATTTAGAGAGTTGTCATGCTGTAGCTCACACAGTTCACCTGCTGTACAGAGCAGCATCCCTGCTGGATCTCAAAATCATTACCAAAAAATTCATTTTATGCTTTTTTGACTCCTTTATTTCTTCATTAATTAAAAAGTTGTAAATTGTTATATAAAGATAATCAAACATGCATAATGCAGTAATACACAGATTAATGCAGCCCAGTTTGAATCACAGCTGCACTGCATCACAATGTTATAGCAGATACTGAACCCAACCCAGTGAAGTTTCTGGAATGTAAATCATTCTGACAAAATATAATTAGATGGCTACTTTTGTCAACTATAAACAACAGTTTGTTGATTTGGGAAAAATATTGTTGTTTTGAAAGATTCTGTAGTTCCCTAGTTTACTCAGTTACATTAGATAGAAAGTTTTCTAGAAAAGTCCACAGAAATTCTGAACTTAATTAAAGCAGAAGTTGATTAAAGTTCAGAAGCTGAATAAAGTTATTTTCTGCAAATTATAATTTGTTGTTATGATTTGTGAATAAAAATAGACTTGTTTGTTAATGTCTTTCTCTTTTCTCCAGAAGATGGTGTAGTGAGTTATCTTATTGTGGGCCAAATACTAGAACCCTGCTCACATCCCCCAAATATGTAGACTTCTGTGATTATACATAATTCTTTGCAAAATAATATAGACTCTATCTGTTGTTCAATCCTACATACATAGTGCTAGACCTACAGCTGAAGACAAAATTATTAGCCCCCCTGTGAAATTGTAATTCTTTTTCAAATATTTCCCAAGTGATGTTTAACATAATTTCCTATTATATTTTTCTTCTAGAGAAAGTCTGATTTCGTTTAGTTTGTCTGAAATAAAATAATTATTTTTAAACATGAAAAATCTGCTAAGGTGAAAATTATTAGATCCCTTAAGGAATTATTTGTTTGATTGGCTACAGAACAAACCACTGTTGTCCAATTACTTGCCTAATTAACCCAGTTAACCTAGTTAAGCCTTTAAATTGCACTTTAGGGATTATTATCTTGCAAAACAACTAGCAAAATAATATGTACCATCATCATGGCAAAGACAAAAGAAATTAGTTTAGACTTGAGAAAAAGAATTGTTCATGCTCACAAATGAGGAGAAGGATATACACGTTTATCAAAGCGTTTTCAAGTGTCAAGAACTGCCATGAGAAGTATTATCAAGAAGTTTAAAGAGACCCACACAGTGGAGAACAAGACTGGCAGAGGCAGGAAGCGAAAGATTTCAAAAACTTTGGAAAGAAAACTAGTGAGAGAGGTTTCTAAAGACCCGAGAACAACTTCCAGGACTCTAGTGAATGACTTAGCAAAGTCTGGGATTGATGTATCAACGAAGACAGTCACTAGAGCCTTGCACAGGAATGGACTGCAAGGTTGCCGACCAAGAAAGACTCCACTTCTGAAAAAGAGACACCTACAAGCTAGACTGAAGTTTGCTAAGGACAACCTGGGGAAAAATGATGCATACTGGAAACATGTCCTTTGGTCAGATGAGACAAAACTAGAGCTCTTTGGCCATAGAGATGTTGCCACAAATGTTCAACCACAAAGAACACCGTTCCCACAGTGAAACATGGCGGTGGGAGTATAATGCTGTGGGAATGTTTCAGTGCGTTTGGAACTGGGAATCTCGTCAGGGTTGAAGGAACCATGAAAAAGGAAGACTACAAAAAGATTTTGAGAGACAACCTCAGACAGTCTGCAACAAAACTTGGTCTGAGTTTTGTCTTCCAGCATGATAACGACCCAAAGCATACCTCACTTCTGGTGAAGAACTACCTACAAAGGAACAAAGTGAATGTCCTTGACTGGCCTGCACAAAGCCCAGACTTTAGAAAATCCAATAGAAAATCTGTGGGGCACACTAAAGTCCAGAGTTCATGCCAGAAGACCAACAAATCTGGAGGAGCTTGAGAAATTCACTATTGACTATTAACATCAGAGGGCTAATAATTTTGACCTGTAGACTTTTTTTATTCTTGGTTATAATTTTGTTTCTGTTTGTATTACAAACACTCCAAGCTTCCTAAATAAACTATTATGTTCAAAAATGCTGTTTTGAAAAAATCTTCTCTCCATTAAACAGCACTTGGGAATTATTTGAAAAATAATAAAAGATTTTATAGGGGGCTAATAATTTTGTCTTCAACTGTATGTGTAGAATTTGCAGTTATTACGAACAATTTCATTAAAAATGTTTGACTTATATTTGTAATATATTTGTCTCCAGCAAGGACAAGCACATTACAGCTGCATTGAATAAAATGGGCTCTGGACAGATTCTCTCATCATAGGATAAGAAACTTTACCCTTTCTATATAAACACAGTTTCATGTTTAAATGACCAATCAGCAGATATGAGATCAAGTCAACTAGTTTTACACAGCGGTTTTATTAAGCAATGAGTTAAATGACAATAAAGAATAATAGATAACAGAATGAAAAGAGCCTGGTTTGTTCCTCACATAATAAAATACCACCTCATGAAAATGTAATCCTATTTAATAAACATGCTTTCAAATACCTTATTGTCCAGACACCACTTATAAAATATAAAAAAATAATAAAATCAAATATTTACTCATTTTAATTATTAGTATTATTTTTTCCTGCTGTCAGTTTTATTTTGTTTTTTGTTTACTATGTAAAGAGTTTCAGCACAGTTTCCCAAACAAGGCTTAATGTAAAGCCAGGATGTTTCACTGTCATCAACACTGGAGACACTGTCATGTGATGCTGGGGGGTGGAGCTTCCTGAACATTTATCATGGTAATATATTAGAGTACAGAAAGAGCTTTTTCATTCAGCTAAAACCAGTCATCATGTTCACTGTTATATTCATGTGTCTGTGGCTTTCACTAGGTGAGTTAACACCTTTTGTTAGTTTAGATATTATGTATTGTTTATTAATTGTCTGGTGTTATAGAAAGCATGATTTCTGTGTGTAATTCTGGCTTGATTGTGTTAAACTTTATGTTCTCATCTCTATGACAGGTGACTCCATGGCAGATTCAATAAAGCCACTTTTCACCCATGAAGTTGTAGATGAAGGTGATGTTACTCTGTCCTGTGAATATGAAACAAGTGCTCCAGGATTCTACCTGCACTGGTACAGACAATATCCAAAATCTAAACCTGAGTTCCTTCTTTATATTCACCAATATGGAGATCTAAGTGCTAACATTCCCCCAAGAATGAATGCTACACTTAAAGATAAGAAAGTGGATCTGATCATCTCCTCTGCTGCTGTATCAGACTCTGCTCTATATTACTGTGCTCTGGCGCCCACAGTGACAGGAAATCCAGCTGCACTGTACAAAAACATTGACACAGTTTTCTTTCTCTCTCAAAATGTATATTTTTAATTTAGTTTATATTACTGGTAAATGTTGTATTATTTAGAGACAGCTCCTTTCTTGATGGGATGCCAGTCTTTCACAGTGCATCATGCACACACATTCACAGTCTCCTTCACTCTTAGGAGCAATTTCTAATTAAATTGGAAGTGCACTAAAGACAAGCTATGGCTCCAGATATATAACATTGAACTATATATAGCATCTAGGATAATTCACTCAGACCAGTGATGAGGTAATGAGGAAATCTCCAGAACTAAGGAATGAGTTTGAGGCTTTGCAGGATATAAGAATTAGACCTCTCATGCTTTGTTGCTTTTATTGGGATGGAGTATATCTGTGTAATTTAAGACTGCAGTGTTTTGTCGATTCATTTCATATGTTGTGTGTACTTTAAACTGTTTGTGTTAAAGCATTACACAGGAAACCTGCACTTCACATAGAATTATCTCTTCAGATGGTATAACCACTACAGACCAATTCCTGGTATTTTTACACAAGTGACTAGAACTGCCTTATTTATTAGTCCATCAGTTTTTTTTCTCTTGTGCACAGTGTTCAGTTTGAGTTCAGTTCAATTCAATTCAGTTTTAACTCTGAACACTGTTACAAACCCAGAGACCACCGATTATTAGGTATGCTCTTGTCATGTAATGTTTCTGAAACAACCAATACAGTTTAGTTATTGAGGTTTATCACTGTTTTCAACAACTCTTTAAAACAATAACATGCCCAAATACAAACTCAGCAACATTTCAGATAGAAATACATTGGGAATTATAAATCCATCACACTACCCAGTGCTGTAAATGCAATTTAAATATATGATCTAATATAAAATTATTAATAGAGAAGATCTGGATGACGTGGATGACCAGAAAAAAATGAACCATGTCAAGCATGTCATATAAACATACATACATATATGAATATGTCTAGGGATGTAGTTTCTTTACAGTTTATACGATTCATTGTAACAAATGTTTATTCATCTATTCAGACAGTCATTATGCATGTACACACAACTGCATGTTACTTTGCTGCATTTAAGCTAAGACAATGTCCTGATAATATTTGACCTGATTATAATACTAGTACTCATGCTTTACTGACAACATATTTTCATCCACTAACATTTTTAAGCTGCAGTTGCAGGACAGTAAGCAGCTGCTTATATTGTTTATGAGGTAGAGAGGGTTTGTATGCACTTATCATGTATGTATACATGATTACACCTACATAACTATAACTGCTGTTGGTAGTGTCAGGAATCACTGGGACAGTTCCACTGGAGAGGTGCTGACAGGTGGATCGGCAGAGCCTGCTTTTCTGTTTGTTTTCCCTTGCACTTTGTGTCACACCCTTCCTATTGTTCTGTCTTCCCACCTTGTCACTGTCAAATGTTACTTATCCACCCTGTTATACCAGCTGTTATTAATATCAATAAATCTATATTAACATGACGTACTAATTTCCATTTGAATGTTTTGAAGTGATTTATATTGTATGTGTATATTCACGTGTGAACAAGATTCAGACAAATTCATCTGAACTGCATTTAATACAGACAAATAGTTTAATAAGAGAAGCTCTGAAGAAGCATACTACAGAATACATGAGCACAATACATGAATTGTGTTTAATAGAGAAAATGTATTCAGTCATAGCTTTATTAACTGCTGTTTATATTCTTATTGTATTATCTGACTGCAAATGAAAGAAAAAAGAACAATAATTCCCGACTGTAGTTATTCAGTTATAGTGGAATAATGTTGTATTGTGTTGGTGACAGTTCAGTGATACTGTGTGAAGTGGTGATCTGTATACAGTTACAGTACAACAGTGTCACTTCCTGGGTGTGTCCTTCTAGAGACGTGTAAAGTTCAGCACATACAGCACTATTATACAGAATCCTCACAGAGCTGTGTTCAGAAATGGATCAACTATACAACTTACTGTACATAGTGAGATACATACCACTGATTCTCACTCTAGTTACAGGTAATTTTCATCAATTCATCAATTAATTAATGGAATTAACTAATATTCATAGAATTAATTCATTTATTTTTAATGTCAGTGTTTTCGGTGTTACACAAAAAACATTTTTAGAATGTTTCGATATTTGTATTATGTCTTTATTAATAATTTTTCAATACAACAGGCAGTTTTGCTGATAAAATTTGGCCGAAGGACAAAGATGTCAACATTGTGGGGAAGGAAACAGACCCTGTTACTCTGAGATGTTCATATGAATCAAGCAGTGGTAGCATTTGGCTTTACTGGTACAGACAATATCCTAACAGCACACCACAGTTTTTACTGTATAAAGGTGCAAAGTCAGCAAGTTCAGTTCAGCGCAACCCCTCTGGCTCTCGATTCAATACAGAAACATCCCCAGACTCTACTGAACTCACTATCAAACATCTGCAGATCTCAGATTCTGCACTCTATCACTGTGCTCTTACAGTAGTAGCACAGTGATACAGAGTCACTGAGAGACTGTACAAAAACCTATGAAATAATTCATTTGAAGTTCAACGTTTAATATCAAAGATACTTCCTTTAGCAACTTATCAGTTAACCACAGACACAAAAGACATTTGTGGAAACATATGCAGCTGAAGAAAGAGAATAAAATAAAGAGGCACTGTGTCACTTGTTGCTGGTGTGTACTGTTTAAAATTTAATTCATTGTACTTTGCTGCAGTTTTTCCCATGATTAATTCAAATGAATTTTCATTCATGTATATGTACAAACACAAATTAGGATTTGTCGTGTATTCTAAGAGGCACAATATTGTACAACTTGTTTGGGGATTCACAACATTCAGAAGTGTCTAATTTAAGAGGTGTAGTATAATCTAGGGAAGGAGAATAATATTTTCAAAGGTGTCCCAAAGTAACATTGTCAACCTTGCAGAAAATATCCCAATGGCATTTTCCCCATTGTTCTCTTAAAGGTTTTGTGGAGGACAGGGGAGTCAGGGAATCACACCTGAGGTAAATTTTATGCAGTGTGCTTGATGATGATGATACTTATGTATTTTGATTAAAAAAAGCACTTGTCTGGTGCCTCCATTGTCTTGTACTTGTACAATGCAGTCAGTCTGCCTAAAGATGTCTTAAACCTGGTTAGTTATGCTGCATTTCTCATTCAATGAATGTCACACTTTGTTTAGTTTAATTATGTCTGTGATGAAGCTGTACTGCCAGAGAGAAGAGCTTACACACTCTGTACAGATGGCAATAGATAAAGTTTTAAAATGTTTTACTGACCTAACAAACTACCTGCATTGGTACAGGCAATATCCAACATCTGACCCTGAGTTCCTTCTTAATATTCTTCAAAGTGGAGATGTAATTTCCAACACTGAGGCCGCAGTGAGAGAATGCTAGATCCTAGATGTTGGACTCTCTCTGTGTATCTTACATATCCACATCAATGAATTGATATATGCAATTGATTTGATTTGCATGTTTAATATTTGACTATATATACACTTGTAGAAATTAATGTATTTATAATCACACTTTCTGGTGTCACCCAGAGGAGGATGGGTTTCCTTTTGAGTCTTCCTCAAATCATCTCAGGGAGTTTTTTCTTGCCACTGTTGCCTCAGACTTTGTAACTTTGTAATTTCTATTCTGAATTTCTGTATTTCTATAAAGCTACTTTGAGACAATGTCTATTGTTAAAAGTGATGTACAAATAAAAATGAAGTGAACTGAATTTAATTCCTTTTGGAAATAGACAAGGCAAATTTACTCATGAGGGAGTTTGTTTAAATCTGGATCTAGTTTCCTATGATGATCACTATGGAAATTTTGCATTCATTTTTCATATAAAAGCTTGATGTAGTGACCAGTGACCTTATTCATCACATATGCAGTTCCACAGCAAAATATCATAATTATTTAAAAACGTACAAATAATTTAAACACCAGACAAACAGGTAAAGGCTTATAGTATTGTATAGATGATAAATCTTGAAATACAACACCAGCCAAATTAATGACTTCAGTTTTCTGTCACTGATACTGTGTGAAGTGATGATCTGTACAAAGTTACACTACAACTGCATCACTTCCTGGGTGTGTCCTTCTAGAGACGTGTAAAGTTCAGCACATACAGCACTATTATACAGAATCCTCACAGAGCTGTGTTCAGAAATGGATCAACTATACAACTTACTGTACATAGTGAGATACATACCACTGATTCTCACTCTAGTTACAGGTCATTCATTTTCATTAGTTAATTCACTGTATTAACTAATAATTAGGTTTTTAGAGTATATAGTAATTTCATAATTTGTCAGGTCAATATTTTGGTTTTGAAAATACTTTACATTTTTATTTCTTAATGTTCTTTTCAACAGGCATTTTTGGAGATAAAATTGAGCGAACAAATGAAGATACCATCGTTAGGAAGGAAACAGAGACTGTTACTATGAAGTGTTCATATGAGTCAAGCAGTGAAAATATTCTGCTTTTCTGGTACAAACAATATCCTAACAGCGCACCACAGTTTTTACTGTATAAAGGTGCAAGATCATTAAGTGCTTACAAGAGCAATCCCACTGACACTCGATTAGAGACACAAACAAGCAGAGACTCTACTGAACTTACTATCAGAGGACTAAAGCTCTCAGATTCTGCACTCTATCTTTGTGCTCTAGTAGTTGGAACACAGTGATACAGAGTCACTGAAAGGCTTTACAAAAACGTATAAACCAGTATAAATGAAGATTCTAAAACCACATCAAAGATCCTTCCTTTACCAACCTGTTATCAGATAACCACAGACACAAACAATGTTTGTGGTAATTCTGTGGTATAAATGAATAAATAAAAAAGTAAGCAAGCAAGCAAACTAATAAATAAAAGTAAAATGTGTTTAAAAATACCACAATACCACAATAAAGTCACACATCTACATTGTTATGATAAAAAAGTATTTTATAAACACTAACAGATCCAATGTGTCACAGGTGCATATGACATGAAATTAAGTTCATTGACCTTTTTTGCCAGTTTTGTTAATTATTGACTGGAAATAAATAAATAAATAAATAAATAAATAAATAAATAAATAAATAAATAAATAAATAAATAAATAAAGTGTTGTATACATTTATTTGTTCCACCTTATGTCTTTTATGCATGTATGTACAGATATCTTATTTTTCCCTTGTGGGAAACTTTTACATCTATCCATCACATTTAAATATTTTATAGTAGATAAATAAACCTTTTTTTTTCCTGTCTGGCTGCTAGGGATGTAACTGAACATCAGAACATTATTTGGATTAAACAGACATATCATGTGATGACAGAGAGCATCACTACCAGAGATATTATGTGACGATGGCTGAGTGAGTTTGTGCACTGTGGAAAAAAATTATTTAGGCTTTACAGCTGGCTTTAGGGATGATAGTAGAGAAATAAGCTGACCATGTGCTATTTAGAGCAATTCTGTACCTAAGCAGGTGCTCTGGTATGCTATGGTACGCTATAGAGTGTACAGTTAGGCTGATTTTCCTATATAGACTCTCAAGGTGTCACCCAATCACTCATTTTCCGAAGCTCAGGAGTGAACCAGGGAGAGGTGCAGGAAGAGGGAACCAGACTTATACTGGTGGGAACATGTTCTTCTAAAGCTTGGGAACTGACAAGGTTATAGCTGCACAGAATCTCAGAGGGGCGAGAAAATTAAGCAGAGTCAAGAACAGAAAAAGCATAAATAGAGGGAGAGAAAGATATTAGATCAATCCCTTTGAGATTAGGATGATATCAAGGTTTTTTGTTTTGATTTTTGTAGTGGAATAGTGAAACTGAAATCAATAAGCTTGTGGTCAGAGATACCTGGTTTAGCCCAGGGGAACAGATCAGGTCAAGTGTGTGATCATGAAAGTGGGTGGGAAAGTTTACATGTTTCATTAGAATAAAGTTTTCCAGTACTGACATAAGTTCCCTGTTCATAGCACAATCCGTGTCTACATGGATACTAAAGTCATCAAGTCATATTACAGGTGAAGATGTTGTACAAGCAAGAGTAAGAAGTTCACTAAGGAGGTCGATAGATTAGCATTTTAAGAAGAGGTGTTGGACCAACCACCTTCAATGTCAGATAATGGAACTGTGAGGCAGCAATACTACCTGATGTCTTGGTCTGACAGTTCAACAATCCCTGAAAAGTAGAAATTAGGTGAATATTTGATATTCATTAATGGTATGATATTTGGTATTTATAATACCATGATATTTATAAATCTGTGTAGAACCAATAACCCATGGATATAAAAATAGATAGCTGTTGGCCCACAGTGATGACAGTTTTGTGTTGCATCACATAGGATCTCATCTGGGTCAGAAAATTTCAGAATTAATTTCATGTAGAGACAGGAGAGCAAACACCTCTCTCCCATCCTCATCACTACATTCAGGGAAATATTGATGGCATCATGTGTAACTTTACTGCTGTTTAATATGAAATTGCACTCAGTGTCAGAGCAGAAGACTCTATGGAAGATAATGAAAATGACTGGAAACATCAACAGGTTTTATCTAACACTTTTAAGGCTCTTTACCAGAAAATATACAGGTATGAAGCCAACAACTTTGTAGTTGATGCCTCCCACCCTTCTACCCTTTACACTTTACCGTATACATTTTAATACACTGAGGATACTATTTCATATTCCTTGATAACATGTAAATAAAGAATAAAGTCTTGGTTCAATTCTTACCAATATTCTTTACAATATTCCAACACTCTTTTGTGGGAAACTTTTACATCTATCAATCACATTTAAGCATGGTAGATAAATAAACCTTGTTTTGCCTGTCTGGCTGCTAGGGATGTAACTAAACATAAATACATTATTTGGATTAAACAGACACATCATGTGATGACAGAGAGTATCACTACCAGAGATATTATGTGATGATGGATGGGTGAGTTTGTGCACTGTGGTGAAAAGTGTTTAGGGTTTACAGCTGGCATTAGTGAAGATGGTGGAGAAATAAGATGATCAGGTGCTGTTTGGAGACGTTCTGTATCTAAGTGGGTGCTCTGTGTAAGCTAGAGCGCATACAGCTAAGCTGCTTTTCCTATATAGATGCACAAGGGGTCACCCAATCACTCAGGAGTGACGAGGTGAGGAAGAGGTGCAGGAAGAGGGAATATGTTCTTATATTAACCATTGTAGCAGACACAGAAAGATAATGGAGTTTGTTCGACTAATTAAGGATGACGTTCCCCAATCCTGCTGTTTTGGCCTTGGGTTTTGCCTTATAACTGCTCAGCACTGCCTGGAATTCACAGCTACAGAGCACACTGCCGACAACAGCACCCTTCACCTTCTTCTTACCTCTTTAAAAATAAAAGAGAACTTTTCTCACATCTGTGTTCATACATATATTGAGAAGAAGCCTTTATTTGTCATGTATAAATTACAGCACAGTGAAATTCTTTCTTCACACATCCAACTGAAATTGGGGTGAGTCATGATACAGCACTCATGGAGCAGTGAGGGTTAAGAGCCTCGCTCAGGGACCCAACATGTGGCTTGAACCCCATTCTGCTGATAAACAAAGCAACAACACAAAGGAAAGAAACCAAAGTCAGAAGTGGGATCCAAACCTTGGCCTCCAGGGGAGGCTGCAACCTGACCGCAGCATCTTAGATCGCTCAGTCATCCTAACACATTAAACTGGAACAGATTATCAAGCTAAGAAGCTGAACTAAAATCAGTTAAACAATATCTAATCAGATTGACAGGTCCTCTGTTGAAGTGCAGGATTCTGTGTAGGTTTTGTAGAACCACAGAAACTAAACTACACTATTCCAATACTCAACTGTTTTATTTGTTAATACTGATAAATCAAGTGTTAGTCATTTAGATAACATTTAGATATTAGATGTTAGGAGAAATTGGACTGCTAATCTTTGTTGGTCAATCAACTGGTCAATAAACAATAATCATCAGCAAGAAATGGAATTTCCACCTGTTTTGTTTTGTAATTTTGGATTGGAATTTGAATTGTAGTGTTTCATAAATATTTCTGTTTTTACCTAGCCTACTAGAGGCAATATATATATATATATATATATATATACATATACACTACTCACAAAAAGTGAAGGATATTCAGTTTCCGGGTGAAATTTCAGGATGCACCTAAAATGCACTATAACCTTTACAGGTGAACTTAATTTGACCTTCTCTACACTTTTGAATGCACATGTCCAACTGTTCAGTGTTTCAGTACTTTTTGCATTACTTGCTGTTCTCTAACAAGGTGCTTAACAGCAAAATTCACAACTGGTGTTTGATCCATGAATACCAATAAATTTTCTGGTTCAATTAGAATTGGTATTTAAACAGTCCTCTTCATTATGCTGTTCACATTTTGACATCATGAGACCAAGACCACACCTAACAAATGATCAACAGTACCTCGCCATTGTGAGGCTTCAAACAGGATGTTCTCAGAGGGAAGTGGCCACTGAGCTTAGAGTGTCACAGAGTGTCATCAGCAGGTTGCGACAGAGATACAGAGAGACTGGAAGAGTCACAGAAAGGCATAGAAGTGGACGTCCTTTGGCCACATTCCACATTGATTACCGCTTCATTTTGAACAGTGCCCTGCGGATGATGAATGCCACTCAACTCCAGGCACATTTAAGGGAGGTGAGAGGCACCCAAGTGTCACGTCAGACCATTCGAAACCATTTACATCAGCGTGGTCTGCGTGCTAGACGACCTGCAAGGGTACCTGACCATACCACCAGGCACAGGCGTCATTGTCTTGCATGGGCCAGGGAGCATTTACGCTGGACGAGGGACCATTGGGCCTCAGTGCTGTTCTCTGATGAAAGTCGATTCACGTTGAGCAGAAATGATGGCCGCCAACGATGTTGGATACTTCAAGGAGAGCGCTATGCATCAGCCACTGTTGTGGTGGTGTTACAGTCTGGGCAGGTGTGTCTACTCAATACAGAACTGCCCTACATCTTGTGAATGGTACAGTGACAAGCCAATACTACCTGAATAACATCATTAATCCATTCATTGTGCCCCTGCATGAACAACACAGGCCTAATTTCATCTTCATGGACGACAATGCTCCAGCTCATCGAGGTCGCATCATTAGAGAACGGCTGCTGGAGGCTAGGGTTCCTCAAATGGAGTGGCCTGCACTTTCTCCAGACCTGAATCCCATAGAAAACCTATGGGATCAGCTGAATCGCCGTGTAGAGGCTCGTAACCCTGCACCCCAGAACCTCAATGACCTGAGGGCTGCCCTTCAAGAAGAGTGGAATGCCATGCCTCAGCAGACAATAAGTCGACTCGTGAACAGCATGAGATGTCGCTGTCAAGCTGTAATTGATGGTCAAGGGCACATGACAAATTATTGAGTCACTGACATTTTTTGTTGTGGTATACCCACCACGTCTGAACGCTGATGTTGATAAAAACATGCAACAAGTGGATCTGATCATCTCCTCTGCTGCTGTATCAGACTCTGCTCTATACTACTGTGCTCTGAGGCCCACAGTGACAGGAAATCCAGCTGCACTGTACAAAAACTTTCACACAGTTTAATTACACTGAAGGCAAACATACTACTGTTTTTTTTATTTAGGCTGATCCTATTAGGGTTTGCTACAATGGATCGTTTGTATATTTTGATTTGATGCAGGTTTTACAGTGGATGCCCTTCTTGATGCAACCCTCTGTGGAAAATATTTTTCTGATACTATAACGCTCTATTTAATACTACTCAATTAATCCTTTGCTATTATCTGTCTCCAGCTCCACATTAACCTGACAGCTCAGTCAAGCAAGGCTCTAACTAAAAAAATCCAAACTGCCCAGACTGGATGAATGCAGATACAAGGTTTTATTTGCAATCAGCGCTGGTTACAAGAATTGAGCTGCTCACGAATGAACATCCCAACAACCTCCGAAATAATCATCACAAAACATAGTCTTTTAATTCTTTTCTCTTATCTTTTCATAATATTCAAACCAAACCCTCTTTTCTGAGAAAGTCACTCCTATTTTCTTCCTGAAATATCAGGTTCTTTTTGGACACCATTATCTCTTACTTTTTAACTCTTTCACATTCCATTATAATCAGACTTCCGAGGTCAGTTATAAAAATAGTGGACATCTGTGCACTTATCAATAGGACTTTTCCAGCTTGTTTTCCAGTTATTCCTAGCTCTATCTCCTGCTACCCTTGACTTCCTATGATGTGCTGCGCTTCTGCTCAGGACGTTGGGCACAGCTCCAACCCCAGCCATACCAAGATTGATACACCGTCCAAATCTCATCTACTGTCAACAAAGTCTCGCACCCAAACCTCGTAGTGTTAAACCCTTCATTGTTAAAACTGTAAATAGAGGTGCCCAATAAATTAAGGTGGTGCCTGACAACCCAACCATGCTGTCCTCTGATTATTTTATACAAACACAAACAAGAATGCATTCATATACACTCTAAACACTAAAACATTCAAAACCACTTTAAACACTCTAAACCACTTTAAACCATTCAAAAATTACTCCCACACCTCCCAATTAATCTCAGCTTGAAAATGCACAGACTTGTGCAACCACCAGTGGCTGGGTTGGTTCTGTGCTTAGGCCACAGTGGGGAGAATGCAGGATCCTAGACATTAGTCTCTTTCTGTTTATATTACATATTCACAACAATTACCTGATGTATGCTATTGAATTGATTTACTTACTGTACATAGTGAGATACATACCACTGATTCTCACTCTAGTTACAGGTCATTTATTTTTATCTGTTTATTCATTTTTGATGATATTATGATATTTAGTCAGCTTTGTTAATGGTTTGCTTAACCTATTGCTGGCTATATATCGTCATATTGTGTAACTTGAGTATGTATCTTGTTTTGTTTGTTTGTAATTGAAGAATTAAAAATATAATAATAATAATAATAATAATAATAATAATAATAATAATAATAATAATAATAATAATTGCTTTTCTCTCTAAACAACAGTTTGTTGATTTGGGAAAAATATTGTTGTTTTAAAAGATACTGTATTTCCCTAGTTTACTCAGTTACATTAGATAGAAAGTTTTTCAGAAAAGTCCACAGAGCCATTTCTGAATTTAATGCAGCTGAGGCTCTGTACAGAAGTTCAGAAATTACTATTTGTTGTTCTAATTTGTGAATTTAAAGAAAAAAGACTTGTTTGTTAAAGTTTTTCTCTTTACTCCAGAAGATGGCGTAGTGAGTTATCTTATTGTGGGCCAAATACAAGGACCCTGCTCACATCCCCAAGAATGTAGACTTCTGTGATTATAAATACTTCTTTGCAAAATAATATCGACTCTATCTGTTGTTTAATCCACAATAAAGAATAATAGATAACAGAATGAAAAGAGGCTGGTTTGTTCCTCACATAATAAAATACCACCTCATGAAAATGTAATCCTATTTAATAAACATGCTTTCAAATACCTTATTGTCCAGACACCACTTATAAAATACAAAAAATAATAAAATAAAATATTTACTCATTTTAATTAATAGTAATTTTTTCCTGCTGTCAGTTTTTGTTTGTTTACAATGTAAAGAGTTTCAGCACAGTTTCCCAAACAAGGCTTAATGTAAAGCCAGGATGTTTCACTGTCATCAACACTGGAGACACTGTCATGTGATGCTGGGGGGTGGAGCTTCCTGAACATTTATCATGGTAATATATTAGAGTACAGAAAGAGCTTTTTCATTCAGCTAAAACCAGTCATCATGTTCACTGTTATATTCATGTGTCTGTGGCTTTCACTAGGTGAGTTAACACCTTTTGTTAGTTTAGATATTATGTATTGTTTATTAATTGTCTGGTGTTATAGAAAGCATGATTTCTGTGTGTAATTCTGGCTTGATTGTGTAAAACTTTAAGTTCTCTTCTCTATGACAGGTGACTCCATGGCAGATTCAATAAAGCCACTTTCCACTCAGAATGTTGTAGATGAAGGTGATGATGTTACTCTGTCCTGTGAATATGAAACAAGTGCTACAGACTTCTCCCTGCACTGGTACAGGCAATATCCAAAATCTAAACCTGAGTTCCTTCTTTATATTTACAAAAATGGAGATCTAAGTGAAAACCGTCCCCCAAGAATGAATGCTACACTTAAAGATAAGAAAGTGGATCTGATCATCTCCTCTGCTGCTGTATCAGACTCTGCACTATATTACTGTGCTCTGCAGCCCACAGTGACAGGAAATCCAGCTGCACTGTACAAAAACCTTCACACAGTTTTGTTATACTCAAGGCAGTTCTGCTGGTGACAATCCTTTATTCTTGAGTGCAATTTATAATTAAATTAGAAGTGCACTAAAGACAAGGCATGGCTCCACATTTATCACCTTGAACTGTATATATCATCTAACACCAATCACACAGACCAGCAACGAGGTAATGAGAAAAACCTCCAGAACTAAGGACTGAGTTTTAGGCTTCACAGGAAATAAGAATTAGACCTCACATGCTTTGTCACTTCTGCTGTGATGGAGTATATCTGAAATTTAACACTGCAATGTGTGTGATTTAAAGTTTTGTTGCTTCATTTTATGTGTGTACTTTAATCTGTTTGTGTTAAAGCATTACACAGGAAACCTGCTCTCCACATAGCATTATCTCTACAGATGGTATAACCACTACAGAACAATTCCTGGTATTTTTACACAAGTGACTAGAACTGCCTTATTTATTAGTGCATCATTAGTTTTCTGATCTTTTGCACAGTGTTCAGTGTGAGAAACATCAATTCAATTCAATCTGAACTCTGAACACTGTTCCAAACACAGAGACCACAGATTATCAGATATGCTCTTGTCATGTAATGGAGTGCAAGCAGAGACTCTGGTAAAAAGTGTAGAGTAAAGACAGAATTATCTTTTAAATGTTTTGCATGGTTTAAAGTAATATAAGTTCTCAAAATAGACCTACACAAAGCAGAAAGAAAGAATAATAACATCAATAACATCAAATCCCCCAAACTGTTATTGTACAATAAAATAAAACTGAATACTTAAAAAAGTTTTTCGTGTGCTAATGAGACAGGAGGAGCGCAGAAAGTCACGTGACACTTCCGTGTGTCCTAATTAGCATATCACAACAATGATGGATTCTTATAGAAGAAAAAAGTCAGTGAAAAAGAGTCTTTGTTACATGACAGTTGTCTTCAAGCTACTTTGTTTCTGCTCACTCCCAATTTAAACTCACATGACACTGCATAATTGTTCATTTACTGAAAGCTTAATGCAGGCTAATTTATTCCAAATCAGAGTAACCTGCTTTCATCCTTTTTTATTTTTATTCCCTTTTTTTTGTACAGCACTTTGGCAAACTAAGGTTGAATTGAAATGTGCTTTAGAAATAAAATTGAATTGAAAATTGAATTAAATTGATATATACAGATGTCGGCGCTTTGGTATTTAAATGCATGTGTTGTACTTCACAGAATGTCCACCAGGTGGCACATGGTACACCTCTGGCCTGAGCACATTATACAGTATAATCACTCAAAGTTTGCTATGTAGTCTTCATACTCTTGTTAAATACGCTTGTAATTTATCACGTTACATTAAAAAGTGTCCAGTAAATTTGTTAACTGCACATGTAATGTAGTGATTGTGAGAAAACATCCACAATAAATTCTGAAAGACATAAACACAGTTTCTGAAGTATATATTTTAATACTTTAATACATATATAATAATATTTACATTTTAAATGAATATGTATAAATTTACCCGTGACTGTGTGAGTGTAAAGCTGCGAAGTATTTTATGTGCTTTGTAAATACTTAATTGCGCTGGTGTTGTCCTGCCATTTGCACAGAACTTGTTTTTGTTCAACTTTAAAGATGCCTGTGCAAAGATAAAAATTAAAATGGAAAACCTCTTCAGATTAAAGTCATTATAATGCAAAATTTAACTGGTAGTTATTCCAGAAAAAAAGTCAAACTAAATAAAATTGTGACAAAGTAGTAATATTTCACGAACAACGTTAACACTATGAGAATAACGTAAAAATCACGAGATTCGTAGCAATACGGGATTAAATTCGTGATATTTTGAGAATAATGTCATTATTTACATTAACATGTTTAGAGTGATGAATAATATATTAGGCCTATTTGTGTATAGTGAAATTAAGGTATGAATAAAACGACTTATACATATGCATAAAAGTGCATAAAAATGAAACTTGACTCATTGCATGCACATCCATCTGTTTTAATAATAAGGTAGGTATAACTTATCTGCTTTGAACATTACTCCAAACACGTTGATGTATATGGCCTTATAAATAAAACATTACAACTTAATCCCTACAGTATATTGCATGAGTTTAATACTGTTGCATGAAGTCAAACACATTAAATGACGTGCTTGGAAACGGAATTTCTCTCAGAAGCAGATTAAAACAAGCAACAAAGAAAGTAAACGTGTGGAATTCATATTTAACATTTTCAGCTGTGAGTTTTCAATGTCATAACTTCATGGTTAAAAAGTTTAAAAAGTTAGTATGAAAGGTTAAAGTATTGTAAGTTATTGTGTCTTTTGAGACACAGCCCTGACCTCTAACTCCAAAAGATATGTTTAAGAGGTGAAGTCAGATGCACTGATTCTCACTCTAGTTACAGGTAATTCATTTTAATCAGTTTACCAAAAGTTTTAATTCTTACAATCATATTTAATGAGTTAATTAGTTGCATTAATTAATAACCATGTTTTTTATTATTCATCCAGTCATTTCTTTATTTCTTAAGTCAATATTAATAAAACGTATAAACCAGTATAAATGAAGATTCTAAAACCACATCAAAGATCCTTCCTTTACCAACCTGTTATCAGAAAACCACAGACACAAACAATGTTTGTGGTAATTCTGTGGCATAAATCAATAAATAAAAAAAGTAGTAAAGTATATATATATAGTTACTTAAATGGTTTGAGGAAATCGATGGCCTTAAATGGTTTGAGTTGACGGAACACAAACTGATAAAGTTAGTCTTGATTAATTTGAGTTCAGTCAACTCAAACCATTTAAGGCAATCGGTTTCCTCAAACCATTTGTGTAGCTAAAATGTTATTTGGACTTAATTACATCTGTTACCTGAACACAAACAGATTTAAAGACTAAGCAAAATCGAACTTTCCTTGGTTCCAGGAACCAAAAAAAAAAAAGTCAGCTTCTTGGGGTAGCTGATATGAAGGGCATAAAGCAGCCCAAAAAGCAGCATCAGAGCACTGACCCAGGATTTTGAAGACATCACCATGTCATCTTCAAGGACAATCAAGACATACAAACAAAAAAACAAAGAGGCAAAACAAAATTAATACCAGTGGTTCCCATTAGAATGAACTAAACCTTATAATTACAACATAACAAGCCTCTGCAAATAGTGCAGATCATGTTCATGACTTTGGAGTATGAGCTTTACATATGACAATGATATAAACATACAGAAAACAATGCACATCAAATTTAGATATTATATTTAGATAATGTGTTTAATGTGTGTGTTGAACCATGTTAATATTTTAGTAAAGTCTAAATCAAAGTAATTTTTGAAGCTTGAAAATACAGATTGCCTTTAATTGGACAGACAAAAGGAGAGAAAAAGATTTAAACGTACCTTTAACAAAAATCTAATGGAATTACACGAGGGTGAGTAAATGAATTATATAATCATCATTTGAGTAAACCTTTCCTTTAAGATTACTGAAATGATCAACTGTACAGCTACTCTAGCTGTATTTTTTTCGATGTCGACAAAAAGATCAAAATGTTTCAGAAAGTAGTCCTGATGAGCCTTACCGTCTTGAAAACATCTGACGAGTCTTCCTTCAAGTAAAGCGGCAGTCCAGCCAGGACAAGAGTTCCAATGACACTGATGTCATCCTGATCCTTAAAGACAAAACAAAAAATGACCATACTTTTAATTCCCAACTAAGCAACATTTTGAATTTATTAACATGATTAATGATGAGACAACATTCTAACACTGCAAACCTAGCTACAACATGTAACAGCACTAGTTATTACCTGGCACTTTCTTACTAATCCACATAACAGGCAAATTCCTTTAGGCAGTTTAATAACAGCACAAGCACATTTTAAGGATTAGTTCATCCACACACAAAAATTGTCATCATTCACTTACTTGCATGTTATTCTACACTACTTTGTGTAATTTATTTATTTTGTTTGTATAGACTACTGTTTTAGAATGCCTTCATGTTTTTGTCTTTTCTGGCAACTGAAAACATTCATCATTATTATATTTAACTGATTTTATTTATTGATAATGTTTTTAACCTGTACAGCCCTTGAGTATGTTCAATGGGAATTCCACTTACTTGTTCATGATAGTCTTTTAATATTTTAGCCATCTGGTTGCCAATGGTACCATCCTTCGATGCCTTAGCTCGGAAAAGTGTCAGGAGTTGTAGAGTGTGCTTGTCCAGGGAAATGTAAAAGGTTTGCTGCAAATTACAGGACTTGGTTACAGATGTATGTTATCTAGCTAGCGAACCTCGCTAATCATTTCATTTACACAATATCATATAGAGTGTAAAGCTTGCTGAACTCGGGTGAAGGTTTTAATAATTATTCCGTATAATATTTAGATTTCGGATGATGGACTGGGACAGGAGGTTTTTGAGACTTTAATCAGTCACCGTGTACGGTGAATTTACACAAGCTAATGCTAATGCTAGATACTGCTAACTAATGCTAATATTTGTCTGTTTATTCTCAGCTTAACTAGTTTACAAACTCACAGGTTTATTAACGTTTCAGCGTTAAAAAGGAAATTTTTGTATTTTTACGTCTCCCTTTTTTTAAATATCAAAATCCTCTATTTCTGGGTGTGGGTGAAAAAAACACTGGTTTATCTACACTGTTAGCAAGCCTGGATAATTAACTTGGTAGCATCATTAAGATAAATATCGTAATGAGTAATGCAAACCTTTTAACCGGTAAACAAACCTTTCCTTTATTTTACTCAAGCTGTTTTTACTGTAAGGAACGTGACAGAATGTTAGATGTGTTATTATGAAACTGCGATGAGAAGAAGCACTTATGATGGGGCGGCGGGAGGAAATGTACAGTACATCATCTTTTTTGGAGAACAGGACATGTTTAGGCTTACATCCTGCTTCGTGTTAAGGTGTAAATTAAGTAGCCATCTAGAACACCATAAGTGAATTACAGAGATTTTTTTGTTTTTTACGTTTTAACAGGATGCAGTTGGTGTACAGCTGGCCTCCGTGGCTCCGATTCGGTTCCTGAGGACTCCTTCTCATCGGGACTCCATCAAAGCAGAGCTCTCCGGGTCCTATGTAAGCTTATGAATGCCTGTGTAACATGACAGCTGTTTAAATCTGAAAGACTTTGATAATAGAGAACTCCATTAGGACTCCATTATGTAAAGTTAATTTCTTTTTGTAACTTTTCTGCTCTCTGCAGGCCTACCACTACAACCTCGTGGACGTGTTTTACGAGCTGCTTCTCTGCGGATACTTCACGAAGGGCTTAACGCCTCAGCCAGTAAGCGTCTTATCGGGAGATTTAAAAGCGATGCTTGAATGTAGTTTGAGAACAGGATCTATTTTATTTCATTTTGTTTTCCCATATTTTAAACCCTGGCATTAACAGAGCTTGTCGTCTCCCTTTCCTAAAGCTTCAGGGAGGACTCTCGGAGCGCCTGCTTGCGCTCATCAAGTGGGATGTAGACGTTCGGGAGCCTGGAGCAAAGATCTACTTCACAGTGCTTATTGTAAGTGTTCAAATATCTTCTGATGCCACGTTACACAAATGGTCAGCATTGTATCTCTAAGACAGTGACATTACACTGGATTTGTGTTTGTGTCATTTGTTGATAGGATCAGCTTACAGGCCTTTTTGTGGTACTGTTCTCTCAGCCCCTGGAGCTCTACACCGACCCGCCAGCTTTAGCCAGCACGGTTAGGCATCTCCTCGGGCAGCATGTCGAGAAGAAGATGGTGAAGACTTTGGAGAGGCTCTTGGCAATGTCCTTCCCTTACTTCTACACCTTCCCAGTACCCACCAACACAACACACACACACAAACACACAATTTATTGCACAAGTTCCCATTCCATACTTTGTTACAGTTCATATTTTGTCCCTACATTGCTCAAGCGCTCCACAGATGAGTATAAATTGATTTTGTAACATTTCAATTGTCACATTTTAAAATATCTCTCTTCTTTTTCCCCTTGACAGGTCTACACAATGATCCCAGGACTTTAGGACCAGAATTGCACAGTCAGTTGTAGCCTGTGTAGCATTTTATCATTCTCACTAGAAATAATTGCTTTCTCGTTACATTTCCAGGTTTAGTGTTAATGAATTTTCTGTGTTTGTCATTTCAACCAATATTAACCCTCCTCTCATCATCCTCCTATCCTAACTCTAATAAAGTATTTCATTTGCATCTATTACAGCCTCGGTCAGATCATTTCTATACATCAAGATATGTGTATATATATAAAATGTTGATTTTCAACTCAACTCCAATACATGACATTAGGTTTAAACTTTAATTCATGATAAAGGCACATGGTTACTTTTTGTTTATTCAGTACACTGTTACTCTGAAATGTTCATATAAGTGAAGCAGAGATAACATTCTGCTTTATTGGTACAAACAATATCCTATAATTATATATCCTGTATTTTTTTTTTTTCCATTCATACATTTATTTATTCTTTCATGTGTTTATTATTCCTGTGTGTATAAATGTATGTTACTTTACCAAATGTGAACTAAGATCCAGAACAAAATGTGAGCACTCCAGACCATAATTCCATTGTATAGTTACAAGTCAAAATGGATGAATAAGGAAAGTGTTAGTCAAATTTGCTTTCCTTTTATTGATCATAATGAAATTCATCAAGATTGAGTGAAAATGAAATGAAAATGGAAATTGTGTATTAACATTTGTATTTTCAGTTAAATGGATGTACAACATTTAAAAAATTTTAAATGGATCAGCAAAAATCCATTCACAGTTGCATTTCCCAGGTCTTAAGTGTTACGACCCTGACCTGTGGAAACAGCACTTACTCTTCCCTGCACCACCTTCCATTCACAAACCTGTGCTCCACCTCAGTCCTGCCTCCACATATGGCTTTCATGGAAGAGGTGAGAGGAAGAAGCCCTTTCTCTCCAAAATAAATGGCAGCATCTTAACAATTTCGGGAACAATATTTTTTTGGACTGATGGTTAATCATTATTCATAGTTTCATGTTTGGTGAAGGTCAAACAGAGTTTATCACAACAAACACCTCAGACCAAGTGTCATGTTGGTGGAGGGGTGAGGATTCGGTTGTTTTGCAGCCACAGGCTCTAGAAAACTTTTAATCATTTGGACATTGATGATCTCCACTTTATATTAGAATATTCTTGAGACAAATGTAAGACTGTCCATGAGCTTATGTTGTGCTGAAACTGGGTCATATTAAAGGACAATAATCACAAGCACACCAGCAAATTTGTCTCTTTAAGGATGCTGAATCTGAGGACTTGTTTTTGTCTAGGTTAATGTCAGAAATACAGATAAAAAAGAAAAAGACGGGTTATTCTTGTGTTCTGATATGCTGAAATGCTGTAATGATTCCAAATGAATCTGTGAATTGAAAGTGTGAACTATTCCCAGCGTGGTGAGCAATACTTTTGTTTAAAATATATTGATGGTTCTTGATGTAAATAATGTATATGTCTATTTAAATTCAGCTCCTGCAGATGGCAGTACATGACATGAAAATACTCTAGAACTGAACCTGATTGGACCTGGACACAACAGAACCATGTGGAGTGTTAAAGTAGCCATGAACATTAAACCTGAACAAAGCTTCAGCACAGATACATGGTGTGTGGAGTGCAGTCCGACTGAAACACTTGAATTACTGCAGAATCTTGAGCTTAATACAAGATGCTTATGTATTTGTGCACATGCTCTCAAACACCACCTTGTTAGGGGTTTTATATTGTTATAATTTGGTGTTTTGTTTAGACTTTAAGGCTGTACTATAAATCTGCTGAAGAATTTAATTTCACAATAAGAATTGTTTGGAATTGCAACAATATATTTTGTAGATTAGAAAAGGTTTAAGTTCATAGAAGTAGGAAATACAGGAAGTAAATATATGAATCTTTTGCTCATTAAATTCTTTTAGAACATGTGTGTGTATTTTACATAAAGTGGCAAATCCTGCACTCTGATTGGTTAAAACAGAGGGAATCTACAGTTGAGGCTTTGTACACAAGAAATGCTTAGATGCTTCACTGAAGACAGAGTAGAAGGAAACTTGACATTTACAATAACATAAAAAGGAAACTTTCAGAAGAACAGAGGAAATTAAAACATGATGGCTTTCTGTGTTTCTGTTTTTACCATGTTCATAGGTAAGCTTATATTTTATATATCCCCATATATCATGTTTAAATGTTTTTTAACTAGTAAAGAAATGTTTCCATGTGTGAGTGTTTTAGATTGTAAGCATGTACTGTATGTATACTGTATAATATAAAATGATAATATTCTGAAATAAATGTCCTCTTCAGGTGAGAGCACACAGGACAGCATTACTCCAACATCTTCTGCTGTCTATGGTAAAGAGGAGCAAGCAGTTACACTCTCCTGTGATTATAAATACACTGTTTCTATGAACAATCTACAGTGGTATGGACAATATTCCAATGCAGCACCAGAATTCCTCGTTCTGTTGACGGAATCGGGAGGGAATCAGACAGGTGATACTCCTCATCCTCATTTGTCTGCTAAAGTTCATGAGAGTCTGAAGCGTGTGGTTTTGGAGATCTCGCGTGCTTCAGTATCAGACTCTGCGCTGTACTACTGCGCCTTGCAGCCCACAGTGACAGGAAAGTCAACTTCACTGTCCAAAAACCTACAGAGACCTCAAACATGAAAGTGTTAAAGAATCACAATAAGAAGAAAAGACTGGAAGCTATGCATAACATCAGCATTCTGATTATTGATCCAATAGAAATGTATGTATATAACCATATATGAATACTTTATTTGAATTGAATAGACAAAACATTCTAAGTGAATCCAAATACAGATAGAAAAGTTAGGTGTGTGTTTGAAGAAGCCACATGTTCACTCCCTCTGCAGTATTAAGTGCAGTTCTCATAAACAATAGTGGCAGGTTTGATGGTTTATTTACTTAATGACAGTGTAAAGATCACATGCTGGAATTTGATTATGTTCTAGGAATAAAAATGTGGATATTGTACAACTCTTTTGACAAGCAGCTGATCTGATTTATTTTTATTTATTTGTTTGTTTGTTTGTTTGTTTGTTTTACTGAGAATGAGATTTAATGTGTTCATCATGTGTGTCTTTGCAGGGTGTTTAATATATTTTTGAGAATTACAGGATACCTGAAAGTATGTATAACTAAGAATAAGAACTCTTACCAAACCATACCCCACCAGCCACCTGAGTTTCTTTAGCAACCAGCTAATTCAATTTTATTACCAACTGGAATCATTTGTAAACTTACTGCAAATATCACAGAAACTACTTGAAGCCTCATAATATTCACCAAGCTATACTGGAGCAACAGTACAGTTTCCAGCAAAGAAGCTACAATCCTGTAAACTTGACCTATACTGAAACCTCCACCTGACACTAAAGCAAGCTTGTTCTACAAGAATTGATTTTGATCTTCATGTCCACCGAGATTAATGACATATTTGACCCAATGGCAAGAGCTGCTTACTTGGTTCACACTTAGCGTCTGGATTCCAAAAAGGTTCGAATCCCACAGGAGCCTCGCTTTATTGTTAACTTGACTTTGTGTAACCGAGTTCCTTTTACTCGGACCCCAGTCCATATGAACAGGAAGGTCATACAGTTACAGAGTACAGTGAACCTCCATTGGCGCACATCAAGCTGAACAGGGACAACCTGGCTCGTTGGTCTAGGGGTATGATTCTCGCTTTGGGTGCGAGAGGTCCTGGGTTCAAATCCCCGACGAGCCCCGGTTCTACATGGAATAGAGTGGTTGGGACAAATCTAATGGAAACTTGCACTGCCTGCTTGGTTCTCGCTTGGAAGCTTGTTTCTCCAGAGGTCCAAGAAGGTTCAAATCCCACTGTAATTACCTCTGAAAATTAAAGCTCCAACCTGGAGCCTAACTCTGGAATACAGGGAGTGGGATGGAGAATGTCACACTTTGTGGAGACATGAACTTCTGAAATATTAATATAATAGAGTACAGAAAGACCTCAGACTATTGTCATTTTACTAACACCATTCATCATGTTCACTGTTATATTCATGTGTCTGTGGCTTTCATTAGGTAAGTTAACATTGATCTTTTCAGAAAGGAGATAATAAATTAATGATTAATTAGCCTGTGTGATGTTAAGAATAAATAGAATATGAGTTATATAACTCAAAACTATTTGCTGTTTGAAAAAGCAAGGTGTGAAACGGAGCAGCCGGCATTGACACCAGTTGCCAAAACCGGGGAGCTATTTCAGCACCTGGGTCTGGGGGCTCCAGTACCATGTGAGCTCGTTTTTTTTTTTTTTTTGCAGCCAGGCAGCCAGCTAACGGCAACTCTTAAGCACATTTGCAGAAAGCACAGGAGCCACAACCCCTGTAAAGCCTTTGTGGTGCCAGAGCCCACAACCACTGCCTTGAAAAGGCTCAGCTGGCAGCGAATTTGAACCCACGCCTCCAAAGAGACTGGAGCCTAAATCCAGCGCCTTAGACCACTCGGCCACGCTACCCAAGGGCTCAGTACTTATAGACCTCTGTGGAGAGCACACTGACATACTGTCTGGGTGTGTGGTACACAGGCTACACAGATGAGGACAGACAAACTGTGCAGAGGGTGAAAAACAGCTCAAAAAATCATCGGCTGAACTCTGCCCTCCCTGGATGACATGTCCAGGTCCCGCTGCTTCAGCAAAATCAAGGCCATCACAGGAGACTCCTCACATCCTGCTCATCACTTGTTTGACCTGTTGCCATCTGGGGGGCGCTTCAGGTCAACAAAGTCTCACACCACCAGACTTACAAACAGCTTCTTCCACTGGGCCATTCGGACTGCAAACAATCACTGCACACACACACACATTCTACCTAATAAAATGTGCAATTCCACTGTGCACTTTAATCTGTCTTTGAACTGAGTACAAGTTATAACTTAATATTGGCTTTGCACAAATTAGATTTCAAGCAAATATATAACTGGGAACATTTTGTTGCAGCTTTATGAATGTTCTGCTTATATTGCAGTAGCCCTTTAAAAAAGGGTACAAGTATGCATATGTATGAAAGGAGAGTCCATAACCTGAGGTACTGAGATATTGAGAAGGGTTCAGTAAATTAATTCTATTTTTACATATGTTTCTTTATTGACATGCACAGCCAATTATTACAACATTATTACAACAATACTAATTCTAACAAAGTCCTGAATATGTACAATATGGCTATATTTGTGGACACCTAACCATCACACCAGTATGTGGGCATTCTCCAAACTGCTGCACAATTGTAGGATGTCTTTATATTCTTACAAAAACATGTTCCAGCTCAATGAAGATGTTTATTACAAGTTTGGTGTGGAATAAAATGAGTTACCTGCACACAGCCCTGATCTCAAACCCGCTGAACACTTTTGGATGAATTAGAATTCTGACTGCACCCCAAGCCACACATGCCTGATGTTTTAGGGCTGTATGGACACATGGACATACAGTATCTCACAAAAGTGAGTACACCCCTCACAGTTTTGTAAATATTTTATTATATCTTTTCATGTGACAACACTGAAGAAACGACACTCTGCTCCAATGTAAGGTAGTGAGTGTACAGCCTGTATAACAGTGTAAATTTGCTGTCCCCTCAAAATAACTCAACACACAGCCATTAATGTCTAAACCGTTGGCAACAAAAGTGAATACACCCCTAAGTGGAAATGACCAAATTGAGCCCAAAGTGTCAATATTTTGTGTGGCCACCATTATTTACCAGCACTGCCTTAACCCTCTTGGGCATGGAATTCACCAGAGCTACAGGTTGCCATATATTTACAAAAATGTGAGGGGTGTACTCACTTTTGTGAGATACTGTAAATTGGCACTTACTGAACAATCATCTAATTTTTAATATTATTAGTGTATATTTTGCAACAAGTTTGAAGTAATATCTAAATAAAGCTAGTCTAAGTAGATTGGGTGAGCAAATGGCTGTGTGTGTGTGTGTGTGTGTGTGTGTGTGAAAGAGAGAGAGAGAGAGAGAGAGAGAGAAAGAGAAACAATTATTTTTTTCAATTATATTTCTGCACATATATAAATTTGGTAAGTTAATAAACAATTTTTTTTGGTGTTAAGGTTTTTCTCTTCAGTGAACACAAGATGGCGCAGTCACTTATCTTAATGTTGGTCAAGAACCAGAGCACCACACAACCTGCTCACATTCTCTGAGACATAGAGTATACTTGTTCTTCTATCATACATACTGCTGATATAATATCCTAACCCCTGCCCTGGTTACTCTTAGTGCCTAAGCTAATTTCAGAGATACCATTCTGATTAAACAACACAACTGTCCACTTAACACTAAACTGTCATAAGAATAAATTCTCATCTAATGTCATTTCTTTGGCACCTGCTGTGTCAGAAACATTAAAAACTAGAAACTTATATGTGAATGTGCCTTTATTCTTCTTTCTCTTCTTCTGATGCTATTGTGAGTACAGGAAAGTTTTATTTTTCAGATTTAACTGTTAGAGCTGAGAAATAAGGGATTAATTCAATCTTTATTACCAAGGGAAACTACTAATTTCTTCCTCATTCTTAAATAAATCATATTCTCTTCCACTTAGTGATTCTAACATTAATCTGCCTGCTGGTGTTTACACAAACTTTCTCTAATTTAGAGATATCACTAACATATGTAAAATAACATAAATACATTAATTTCCTGCTTTCAGTATGTGTTTACTTAAATGTCCTCTGGACAGGTTCCCCATATGAGGCTGAATGTAAAGCCAGGATGTTTCAGTAAGAATCAACAATCTGACAACAACATTGGTGACACTGTCATGTGATGCTGTGGGGTGGAGCAATTTTGAAGCTTTATGGTGTTAACATATTAGATTACAGAAAGATCTCCACTATTTTCACTGAGCTAAGACCAGTCATCATGTTCACTGTTATATTCATGTATCTGTGGCTTTCACTAGGTGAGTTAACATTGACTTTTTGTTATTGCAGAAATATTAACTATATTATATTAAATATTAGTCTGTGTGGTGATGCAGTGTGAAAATGCAGAGTGTGGGTCTGACTTAAGTATTTCCTGTTGATTATTAAAAGTTTAAGAACATTATGTTCTCTTCTCTATGACAGGTGACTCCATGGCAGATTCAATAGAGTCAGATTTCCATCATAAAGCTGTAGATGAAGGTGATGATGTTACTCTGTCCTGCAAATACAAACCAAGCTTTACAGGAAACAACCTGCACTGGTACAAGCAATATCCAAAATCTAAACCTGAGTTCCTTCTTATTGTTGACCAAAAAGGAGATCTAATTTCCAACACTGACCCAAGAATGTCTGCTAAAGTTGATGATAAAACTAAACAAGTGGATCTGATCATCTCCTCTGCTGCTGTATCAGACTCTGCTCTATACTACTGTGCTCTGGCGCCCACAGTGACAGGAAATCCAGCTGCACTGTACAAAAACTTTCACACAGTTTTGTTATATTGAAAGCAGTTCTGCTGATGATGTTGAGCTGCTATTTACATGCTATTTTTGGCGAATTCTGTCTCTCTTGCAATTTATAAAGGGTTCATAAATATATTATAGTTTGACAAATGTTGGATTATTAGGAGATAGCTAATTGTTTTTTAAGCTTCATTAACCACTTTATCCTGTTCAGAGATCTATAGCTTTTCTTGGCAACACTGGAAATGAGGGAAACCTGAGCTCAATCTCGAACTGGGGACCATGGAACTGTGAGGCAGCAATACTATCTGATGTCTTTGTCTGACAGTTCATCAGTGCCTGAAAAGTAAAAATTAG
The DNA here is from genome assembly GCF_019097595.1 of Hemibagrus wyckioides. Lineage (NCBI taxonomy): Eukaryota > Metazoa > Chordata > Actinopteri > Siluriformes > Bagridae > Hemibagrus > Hemibagrus wyckioides. The sequence continues at coordinate 181,655 of NW_026690792.1, read as the reverse complement.
TTAAATATTTTGCATTCATTAATGGTATAATATTTGGTTTAGAGAGGGATTATTAATATAACTTTTAAAAGTAGCTTTTCCTTATTTTGGTATTCAATCTTCTTGTGGATTTCTTTAGATGCTCTGATGAGTCTACATGCAGAAAGAAGAAGAAGAGGCTTAAAGCCATGTAAAAGCAACAATCCACAGGTTAAAAAAATACATGACTGTTGGCATCACAGTGATGACAGTTTTTATGGTGCATCACATAGGATCTTATCTGAGCCAGAAAATCCCAGAAGTGTCTCAATTTCATGTAGAGATAGGAGAGCAGACCCCTCTCTATCATCCTCATCATTACATTCAGGGAAATATTGATAGCATCATGTGAAACTATTCAGCTGTTTAATATTAAACTGCACTCCGTGTCAGAGCAGAAGACTCTATGGAAGATAATGAAAACCACTAGAAAGATGATTAGGGTCTATCTATCCACCATTGAGGATCCTTACCAGAAAATATATACAACTTTGTGGATGTTGCCTCCGAGCCTCTTCCAGACACTTTACTCAGATAGTCAGGTATACATCTTTATACACTGATGATACTATTCCATATTCCTTGATAACCTGGAAATAAAAAGTAAAAGCTTGGTTCAATCATCACAGCAGAATTTTACAATATACAATATACCAGTATAGGCCGTGCATTTCAGACCTAGTCATTTGTATTGATGTGCTCTGTGTAGAAAAAAAGAGTAATGTAATTAACAAATGAATCAAATAGGAAAACGTTTTCATTATTTTCATTGTCTGTACCACTTATCCAATCTATCCTCAGGTCACAGGGAGCCTGTACCTAACTCAGGAATCAAGGCAGGATACACCCTGGATGGAGTGCCAGCCAATCGCAGGGCACGCACACAACGGGCAATTTAGAGACTCCAATCAGCCTAGATAATAATAACTTTAGCTAGCTTAGTAAATGACAGTGTAAAGTTCACACGCCTGAAATACCCAAAAATGTTACACCATTCCATTTGATGAACAGTTATTTCTGTGTTTATTGTGCTTGAGATCTGACGTGTTCAACATATGTTTCTGTGCAGGTTTACTTTGGTCTTGAGTCTTGAATAATAAGAATGTCCACTAGTTTGATTTCCCAGTGTGTTTTTGACATTGATTGAATACCTCAGCACTTAATTGCTGTGGGTTTTGGGAATATGTCTGTTACCCTCTGAGACCCTGCATCTGTGGAACCTGTAAAAGAAAGCAAGTCTGTTTAGGAAACTTCTAAGTGAGATTTTTGTTTCTGGCCCCAAGACACAAATGAGCCTAATTATATTTGATAATAAATCTGTACTACTGTTAATAATTAGGGGTGAATCAATACTACACTGTGAACTCATAAACAATGCCCCAATGTATATATATTAAATTTACAAAAACATAACATTTAATTATTATTTAATGTTTATAGAATAGATTGATTGTTTTCATTAATAAAAATGATATGCTGTCAGTATTTGTTTACTATGTGCTTAGGACAGGTTCCTCATTCAAGGTTGACTAGAACTCATTCATTATTACAGTGCTTTTTTCTATTGTGTTGCACAGTGTTCAGTTTGGGCAAGATAAATAAATAATTTCATGAAGGTTTTTCGGTTTCAAATATTATCTTGTGATTAATAATCAAGTATTTAAGTAAATTTAAGGTAATTGTGTAATTGTGTGTTTACTCCCCTGATAGGACAGGATGTAGGACAGGATGTAGGACAGGATGTAGGACAGGACCATGAACATATATCACCAAAACAATGTGTAAATGTTTTTATCTTTTATATAATCTTGCAGAGGCTGTTTGCCTACAGTGTAAAAGTTGAATAAAGAGACAAACATGGCGGTAAAAACAGTAAAGCTGCTTACAGACTTGGAAATCTTGCTATCTGAGGCAGAGCACAAACTACAAGAATTAATCACTGACCCTTTCATTCTACACAATTCTACACATCTGACCACTTAAGACTAAACTGTAATAAAAATAAATACTTATCTAATGTCATTTCTGTCACAAACAAAAGCACCTGCTGTGTCAGAAACACTGAACTCATCTGAAACTCTGCCTTTATTGTTCTTTCACTTCTGATGCTATCTTGAGTACAGGAGCACTTTATTTTTTTTCTAATTAACAACCTGTAACCTTGTGTGTTTGTTAGGACTGAGCATTAAGGCATTAAACATCATATCTTAAATAGAATTTTACAGAATGATCAAGAAATGGAAAATGTAGGAACAAGCAAACTTTCACACAGTTTTGTTATATTGAAGCAGCTTTACCAATGCTTTAGAGAAAGTTCCATGTCCTTTTGGGGGATTCTCTCTTTCTCTCTTCTGGTGATTGTCATGTTTTTTGGAGGTGATGCAAAACTGCACACAAACTGACAGTGACCTGAACACATCATCAAACTGGGGATCCTGAAGCTGTGATGCAGCAACACTACCTGCTGTGTCACTGTGCTATCACACTGTTAAAATCCTTCTGCTTAAAGTGTTTTCTTGTAGTGTGGTGTTGTGTCATTGTTATAATAAAGAAAGATTTCTACCCTCATGGTACAATTCCATACTGACTGATAACAAGTGCACTAAAGACAAGGCTCAGGTCAATCCTCATAGCAGAATTCCACAATGCCAGTGGACTCATGATCCTCTCTGTTCTGTCTGGAGTAATTACACTGCAGATGAAGGGTATTTTATTGTCTAAGTGTAGTAACTTCACATATATAATAGTCAAACTAATCAGTAAACCAATTCCTTGTATTTTTAAACAAGTAACTAGAACCGTCTTATTCTTTAGTGCATTGTTGTCTTCTGCTCTTTTGCAGTGTTCAGTGTGAGAAAGTGTGAAGAAGAGAAATGTTTCATAAAAGAATGTTAGTTTAAAATATAATGTTGTGATTCATGATCAAGCATAAGAAAATTTATCTAAAGGGAATTCTGTGTGTTGTGAATACAATTTAAGTCTAAGGTCAAATATAAAAATATTAATCCAGAGCATACGTGTGTGACTATATGACCTGTTTGCAGGGTTTTATTTATTTATTAGTGTGTTATGTTTTTTCTCTTCAGTGAACACAAGATGGCGCAGTCACTTATCTTATTGTGCCTCAACAACTAGAGCACCACACAACCTGCTCACATTATTTGAGACGATGAAAGCTACTTTTCACAGTAAAACCTTTGTGACATTCTTCAATCATACAAAAATCAACAAAAGTACCTGCTGTGTGAGAAACACTGAAAACTGGAATCTTATCTGTAAATCTGCCTTTACTCTTCTTTCTCTTCTTCTCTTGATATCATAAGTACAGGAAAGTTTTATTTTTTAAGATTTAACTGTTAGAGTTGAGCATTAAGGGAATACATTAATTTCCTGCTTTCAGTATGTGTTTACTTAAATGTGCTCTGGACAGGTTTCCCATATGAGGCTGAATGTAAAGCCAGGATGTTTCAGTAAGAATCAACAATCTGACAACAACATTGGTGACACTGTCATGTGATGCTGTGGGGTGGAGCAATTTTGAAGCTTTATGGTGTTAACATATTAGATTACAGAAAGATCTCCACTATTTTCACTGAGCTAAGACCAGTCATCATGTTCACTGTTATATTCATGTATCTGTGGCTTTCACTAGGTGAGTTAACATTGACTTTTTGTTATTACAGAAATATTAACTATATTATATTAAATATTAGTCTGTGTGGTGATGCAGTGTGAAAATGTAGAGTGTGTGTCTGATTTAAGTATTTCCTGTTGATTATTTAAAGGTTAAAAACATTATGTTCTCTTCTCTATGACAGGTGACTCCATGGCAGATTCAATAAAGCCACTTCTCCCTCATAAAGCTGTAGATGAAGGTGACAATGTTACTCTGTCCTGCACATATAAAAAAAGTGGTCCATCAGACTACCTGTACTGGTACAGACAATATCCAAAATCTAAACCTGAGTTCCTTCTTAATGTTGACCAAAAAGGAAATCTAATTTCCAACACTGACCCAAGAATGACTGCTAACGTTAAAGATGAACAAGTGGATCTGATCATCTCCTCTGCTGCTGTATCAGACTCTGCTCTATACTACTGTGCTCTGAGGCCCACAGTGACAGGAAATCCAGCTGCACTGTACAAAAACCTTCACACAGTTTTGTTATATGGAAATCTATTATCTACTGATGATTTTGAATTTACATGCCATGTTTGAAGAAATTCTGTCTCTAATGTGATTTATAAAGAGTATATTTATAAATCACATTAGATTTTTGACACATGTATTATTAGGAGACAGTATGTTCATTCAGACACAAATCTATCACTTGTGAGCCTCAGTGATGAATCTCTGCTCCTCTCCTGGTCTGATCATGGAGACAGTCTTGGATGCACATTACAGAGTATTGTGACTAGCTCTGTACCAAGCTGTTTCTCGTGTTTCTCTGTCTGATTGCTATTGTGGTTTTGATCTCATTTTGTTTCATCGGTTTTCTGAGTCAGTCTAGTGTTTTTCGGATTAGTTTGCATCGTGGTTCGCCTTTATGGTTCTCTGACCTTTCTGCCGGTCCCTGATTACATTTACCTTGCCTGTCGTTTTGCATTATATTAATAAACTGCACATGGATCCTACTCACCCGGTGTCTGGAGGTTTGTTACAGCCATGCAGCCCACAGAGACACAAAACTCAAACAGACTGTACAAAAGTCAAGCTTGATTTTTTTCTCAGCAGGGGGAGATGTTTATCTGTTTCATTCAAATACAGGTTTCCTTCTTAATTCTCAAACTTCGCTGTTTATTTCCTTTAAATATCAACAATGATCCTCTTACATATGTTGTTAATACTTATTGGTTGAACAATCAGAGAAGAAATCTTTTAAAAATAAATGTTAATCTTTAAACAAAAATAATTATTTCTGCTAAGGTTCATGCTGTTATTCTCCTGATGCAATAAAAATGTAAAACAAAGTTAAATATCAATGTCTTTAAATAGTTTAAATTGCTGGGTTTTAATGTAACACTAGTGAACTAAAGACTTCACTCTTCATTATTTGGCAGCTTATAAAATAGCACTTGATCCAGCACTGATATTAAGGGAAACACTTGAATTACCACAGATACTTAAAAGAGCATTGAGCTTAATACAAGATGCTTATAAATTGTATTAGGGGTTTTATATTATTATAATTTTATGGGAGATTTTTAAAATTGTATCAGTCACTGCAGTGCCTGTGGTGTTTTGTTTAGACTCTAAGGGTGTACTATAAATGTGCTGAAGAATTTAATTTCACAATAAGAATTGTTTGATTAAAAAAAGATTATTGAAGTAATGCATTACTTCAAGCCAAGTATATGCAAGTGTAATTAAGTAACAATACAGTAACACTTCATTAGTAATTATTAATGTGATATAATCAATTCTAATGTATAGAAAGTATAGAAAGCCTTACAGTGTTGTAATTGCAACAATATATTTTGTAGATTAGAAAATGTTTACTTTATAGAAATAGGAAGTGTAGTACGTAAATATACAAATCTTTTAACCATTATATTCTTTTAGAACATGTGTGTGTATTTTACATAATGTGGCACATCCTGCACTCTGATTGGTTAAAACAGAGGGACGCTACAGTTGAGGCTTTGTACACAAGAAATGCTTAGATGCTTCACTGAAGACAGAGTAGAAGGAAACTTGACATTTACAATAACATAAAAAGGAAACTTTCAGAAGAATTGAGGAAATTAAAACATGATGGTTTTCTGTATGTTTCTGTTTTTTACCATGTTCATAGGTAAGCTTATATTTTATATATCCCCATATATCATGTTTAAATGTTTTTTAACTAGTAAAGAAATGTTTCCATGTGTGAGTGTTTTAGATTGTAAGCATGTACTGTATGTATACTGTATAATATAGAATTATAATATTCTGAAATAAATGTCCTCTTCAGGTGAGAGCACACAGGACAGCATTACTCCAACATCTTCTGCTGTCTATGGTAAAGAGGAGCAAGCAGTTACACTCTCCTGTGATTATAAATACACTGTTTCTATAAACAATCTACAGTGGTATCGACAATATTCCAATGCAGCACCAGAATTCCTCGTTCTGTTGACGGAATCGGGAGGGAATCAGACAGGTGATACTCCTCATCCTCATTTGTCTGCTAAAGTTCATAAGAGTCTGAAGCGTGTGGATTTGGAGATCTCGCGTGCTTCAGTATCAGACTCTGCACTGTACTACTGCGCCTTGCAGCCCACAGTGACAGGAAAGTCAACTTCACTGTCCAAAAACCTACAGAGACCTCAAACATGAAAGTGTTAAAGAATCACAATAAGAAGAAAAGACTGGAAGCTATGCATAACATCAGCATTCTGATTATTGATCCAATAGAAATGTATGTATATAACCATATATGAATACTTTATTTGAAGTGAATAGACAAAACATTCAAAATGAATCCAAATACAGATAGAAAAGTTAGGTGTGTGTTTGAAGAAGCCACATGTTCACTCCCTCTGCAGTATTAAGTGCAGTTCTCATAAACAATAGTGGCAGGTTTGATGGTTTATTTACTTAATGACAGTGTAAAGATCACATGCTGGAATTTGATTCTGTTCTAGGAATAAAAATGTGCATATTGTACAACTCTTTTGACAAGCAGCTGATCTGATTTATTTTTATTTTATGTTTGTTTGTTTGTTTATTTTACTGAGCATGCTATTTAATGTGTTCATCATGTGTGTCTTTGCAGGATCTTTAATATATTTTTGAGAATTACAGGATACCTGAAAGTATGTATAACTAAGAATAAGAACTGTGGAAAATAAAAACACAGTTTCCATCACACAATCAGGAAATAAATAAGCTCTACTGAAATAGTGCTCCATAATCAATTCTTGAGGTAGATGAGCTACAACAGCTAAAGACCACATCGGGTTTCATTCCTGTTCACCAAGAACCGAAATCTAAGACTACAGTAACAACCCTGTAAATGACATAATTTGGCCCAATGGCAAGAGCTGCTTACTTGGTTCACACTTAGCGTCTGGATTCCAAAAAGGTTTGAATCCCACAGGAGCCTCGCTTTATTGTTAACTTGACTTTGTGTAACCGAGTTCCTTTTACTCGGACCCCAGTCCATATGAGCAAGGTCATACAGTTACAGAGTACAGTGAACCTTCATTGGCGCACATCAAGGTAACAGGGATGACCTGGCTCGTTGGTCTAGGGGTATGATTCTCGCTTAGGGTGCGAGAGGTCCCGGGTTCAAATCCCGGACGAGCCCTGATTTTAAATGGAATAGAGTGGTTGGGATAAAACTAATGGAAACTTGCACTGCCGGCTTGGTTCTCGCTTGGAAGTTTGTTTCTCCAGAGGTCCAAGAAGGTTCAAATCCCACTGTAATTACCTCTGAAAATTAAAGCTCCAACCTGGAGCCTATCTCTGGAATACAGGGAGCGGGATGGAGAATGTCACACTTTGTGGAGACATGAACCTCTGAAATATTAATATAATAGAGTACAGAAAGACCTCAGAATATTGTCATTTTACTAACACCATTCATCATGTTCACTGTTATATTCATGTGTCTGTGGCTTTCATTAGGTAAGTTATCATTGATCTTTTCAGAAAGGAGGGTAAAAGGTAAATCCCTATGCCACCACGTCTGTCTGCTAAAGTTGATGATAAAACTAAACAAGTGGATCTGATCATCTCCTCTGCTGCTTTTAATGTTTGATAATATACAATTAGAAGGTAATTAATTCATAATCACACTCTCTGGTATCACCCAGATGAGGATGGGTTCACATTTGAGTCTTCCTCATATCGTCTCACAGAGTTTTTTCTTGCCGCTGTTGCCTCAGAGTTGCTCATTAGGGGTAAAGTTAATTTTCAACTTTGTAATTTCTATTCTGAATTTCTGTATTTCTGTAAAGCTGCATTGAGACAGTGTCTATTGTTAAAAGTGATATGAATGAAAATGAAGTGAACTGAATTTAATTAACTTTTGGGAACAGACACAGCAAATTTACTTATGAGAGATTGGATCCAGTTTACTCATGGATCCAGTTTCCTATGATTTTTATCATAGGAAATTATCATAATTATTTATAAATGTACAAATAATTAAAAAAACACACAAACAGATAAAGGCTTATAGTATGGTATAGATGATGAATCTTAAAATACAACACAGCCATAGTAATGACTCTACACTACAACTGCATCACTTCCTGGGTGTGGCCTTCTAGAGACGTGTAAAGTTCAGCACATACAGCACTATTATACAGAATCCTCACAGAGCTGTGTTCAGAAATGGATCAACTATACAACTTACTGTACATAGTGAGATACATACCACTGATTCTCACTCTAGTTACAGGTAATTTTCAATCAGTTATTAATTATTACAATGATATTTAATCAGTTAAATAATTGCATTAATTAATAAGCATGTTTGTATTAATCTAGTAATTTCTTGATTCCTTAAGTCAATATTGGAATTACAAAAAATACTTCACTGACATGTTTCTTTATATTTTTGTCACACCAGGTAGCTTTGCAGATAAAATTGAGCCAACAGATGCAAACATTGTCAGGAAAGAAGCAGAGACTGTTATTCTGAAATGTTCATATGAGGCAAGCAGTGAATACATTTTGCTTTACTGGTACAAACAATATCCTAACAGCGCACCACAGTTTTTACTGTATAAAGGCGCAAGGTCAAATGCAGGTGCTGGGAGCACTCCTGATGATCATCGACTAGAGTCGAAAACAAGCAGAGACTCTACTGAACTTACTATCAGAGGTCTAAAGCTCTCAGATTCTGCACTCTATCATTGTGCTCTTAGAGTAGCAGCACAGTGATACAGAGTCACTGAAAGTCTTTACAAAAACATCAACATGGTATATTAAGATTCTAAAACCACAGAAGATGAAAGAGACTCACTTTACCAACTTATCAGTTAACCACAGATACAAACAACATTTGTGAAAACATTTGCAGCTGGAGCTAATAGCCTGAAAAGAAAATGAGGGATTAACACAACTATAAATAAAAAAATCTACATCTACATTCATTTATTAAATGTTTATTCTGCATGTTCATTTGAACAGATGTGAGTTTGATCATACAGATAAAAAAAAAAATAAATAAAAAATTAGTGACAATATTTGATTGCACATAAGGGAAATGTCTATAATCTTAAACATAATTATTTGATGGAGGGATGATGACTCTAGCCTTTTGAGCTTGTCCTCTGTTTTCTTATTTGTACTGTGATGTAAACGTTCCAACTTAAGGTGGACTGCTGACACTAAATTTCCCCTAAGTCTGAATGAGTGTGTGAATGTGTCTGTGCATTTTGTCCTGCATTAGACTGCTGTATCATCCAGGGTGTATTCCTGCATCATCCCTAGTGTTGCTGGGAGAAGCTCCAGATTCACCTGCCCAGGACAAAGCATGAATGAATGAATGAAGGTGTGTATATATAATGTATATAGACAGTTGTGGAAGTGTGACCAGGATAAAGTACTAAAAATAAACTCTGATTGAATGACCATTCATTAGGTTGCAGCTGCAGCTTATGGATCTGGGGCTTGGTTTTACTGTAGTTTTAGCATACTAAGATTTGCTAATTGTCTAGTAGATGAGAAAGAGTTGCTGTGTGAGGTAAAGCAGAGTTGTCATGAATATGAATAAATATGATGTTTATTTCAAAAGATAAACACAAACTAACTAAACACTCAGGATAACAATGTTATTATGCCCACTTGGTTTTCTTCACTATTGCTGATATTGCTAAGTCCTTTAGTTCGCAAGTTACAAACCAAAGGAACAAGTATTTTAATTAAGTTGCTTAATAATAAATTGTTGTCAATAAATTCAAATAAATTGGTGTATTTATATTAAAGGCTGTTGACAACAATTCATCCACCCAGAATACACTGTTTAATGTAATCACAATCATCTTTAAGTAACCAAACATAACTATAAAATAAATACATATCAGTTTCTGATTGCCAGTGAAATGTAGTTAGAGTGAGAATGTTCTTTTAGCTGATTGTTTATAACAGACATGTTCTTGAACATTAGTGAGGAAAGGCTCAGGTGCACAGTTTATTCTCCTCTTGATCAATAGATGAAGAAAATTGTTGGAGGAAAAGTTTCTGTTCCTCTGCAGCTCTTTTTCTCTATAGACAATATTCTGTTTGTGAGTCCTGTATGATTGTAATTAACACCAGTGAATAAAACTACTGAATAAAATCAGATGGAAAAATATTTGAAGTGAACTGGAACAGCGATTTAGTCCAGGAACTCTATGGAACTCTGTTTGGGAAGTCTATACAAAGAAATGCAAAAAATGCTAAATATATACATTATATAATATTAATTATAGTTCAGAAGTTTATTTATTAATGTCATTAATAAATAAATTACTTTCAATTACCTTAATAACCAAGTCTTTCTTATTTCTCCACAAGATGGTGTAGTGAGTTATCTTATTGTGGGTCAGGTGCTAGGACTCTGCTCACATCCTCCAAAGATGTAGACTCTGTTATAAATACTTCTTTGCAGAATAATATGAACTCTAATAAACATGCTTTATCACAACAAACAAATAAATGCCACAAGTCAAGACACTACTTATAAAATATAAAAACTAAAATATTTACTCATTTTAATTGTTAGTAAATTTGTATAAAATTGAATAAATACAATAATAGAATAATTTAAATACATTACATTTTCTTCTCCATGGCAGATTCAATAAAGCCACTTTTCCCTCATAAAGTTGTAGATGAAGGTGATGATGTTAATCTGATAAAATCGGTCCGTAGGATGAAGATGATAACATTGTCAGTAAGGAAACAGACACTTTCTTATGAGTGAAGCAGTCATTATGTTTGGCTTTAATTGTACAAACAATATCCTAACATTTTATTTCGGGGGCCCCTCTGTACCACCAATATGACTAATTATAACTAATTATTGTCATTTTGTATAATAACCATTGTCCATTGACAGATATCAAAAAAAAGACGATGTCATTTCATGTACTCTTGGGGGCCCCCTGGTGGCTACGGGGCCCTAAGCAGCCGCTTAGTTCGCTTATGCCTTGGGCATAACCACTTCCTGACTCAGTATCTGACAGTCAATATTACTAATGTAATGTTGTATGATATTTAGGAATGATCATAAAATTATCAAAACTTCAGCGGATTTCTGCAGGACTTGAAGAGCTGGACACTGGGTGAGATCGCCTGTGCTGCGGGTCTGTCAGTGTGTGTGTGTGTGTGTGTGTGTAAATAGTGCCCTTTGCACTTACCCATTTGTTTTGGGTTTTCTGTTTGTTAATGTATTAGTTATCACAGTATGCATTTGGGGCTGCTATTTTATTTTATTTCATTTTTAAATGGACGGGTTTTAAGCTGTAGCTGGGCTGGAAATCTTAGGTCCAATCCGGAAATCACTGGTTACTATGGTTACCGCGTCCTGCGGTCTTCACTGGTGTCCTCAACCGTTTAATAGCAAAGTAAAATAGAAATTAGGCTAGAGTATTTCACACCTCACAAGGAATAGTCAATTTTATTACAGTCTGCCTTGAAAATGCATGTGTAAGGATGTCTGCCACCAAATCGATTTCTTCTCCTCTGTCAGTCATTGTGAGTTAAAATAATTTTATTTAGTTTGTGTGGTTCTCTGCCTCTGACTACTCCAGTTGTCCAATCAAAGGACGGGAAATTGCTGACGTAATCGTATGGCTGCTAGATGGCGCCAATGACGCCAACTCGAAATCTGATTGGTTAATGTAACAATTTTAATTGCCACTTATAATAAGCTACGGGCGCCTGCACTATTCATTCTGAAGGCCTTAAGACAGATTTCTTTCACTCTGGCAACACATGATGTCAGCCACTGGCTGAAATATGATTAGATAAATATTCTTATCATTACTGGAAGCAGCGCAACCAAGAGCAAAGCTAGGAAATGTAGAGAATAGACTATTGGGAATAATTTAATACACACGCATTGAAAAATATATTAAATTGCAAATCAGTGATTCAGATCACTGCTGTTTAGGCCAGCAGAGAAGGCCTTGCTGGCACTGATGGCCCACCACTGGTTTAGATACTTTAGAAACTATTTTGGATTGGAATATTCCAGATGTAGATGCAGACACCACTGATTACTTTTTAACATTTTATTTCTGTACCACTTATCTGATCTATTCTCAGGTCAAAGGGAGCCTGTGCCTATCTCAGGTATCAAGGCAGGATACACCCTGGACAGAGTGCCAATTTATCGCAGGGTGCACACACACACTCATTTACACACTACAGAACTCCAATCAGCCTAGAAGCATGTCTTTGGGAGGAAACTGTAGCACCCGCAGGAAACCCACCAAGCAACGTGCAAACTCTACACACACGCAGTGAGCAGGAGCAAGACTCGAACCCAGGACACATGGAGATGGACGCGTGGAGGTGTGTGGCGAACATGCTAACCACTGAGCCGCCTGATTGCAAACATTAATCAACATTAAAGCAACATTGGTAACACTGTCATGTGATGCTGTGGGGTGGAGCTTCATAAAATGAACATATTAGAGTACAGAAAGAATATTTCTATTCAGCTAAGACCATTCATGGTATAAAAAACGCTAATAAACTATGGTGCACAAAATCACAGAAAATAATGAACTGCTGAAGTGCGTCTGATGTAAAGTTTTGTTATTTATTTTATATGGTGTTTATTTAGATTTTTTTGTTTGTTTATTTTAAATCCTAAACTTTTACACATGCACCCACCAACTGGCCTGCACTTCACCTAGCATTATCCTGTCATCATGCATTATCAGTGTCATCAGATTTTATAAACACTACAGTTGACTAGAACTGGATCATTCATTACTGCATTGGTTTGTTTTTGTATTCAGTGTGAGAACATTTGAAGAAAAGACTAAGAATCATTTCATAAAAGTATGTTGGTTTAAAATATTATGTTGAGATTCATAATCAAGCATCTAAGTAAATTTATCTAAAGGCAATTGTGTGTGTTTAATCCCCTGATAGGACAGAAAGTATATCATGTGAATATAAAGCATTTCTCAGTGGCCAATTTAGTTTAGTTGTTGAGTTTTACAACCGTGTTCAACATCTGTTTCCATATTATTAATTTTTTCTGCTTTGTATTAAGTAATGTAAAGAAAATATAAAAAAACAAAGATACAGTGACAAACCCAGCAGTATTTAAGAGAGAAATGGATGACACCCCAAACCGTAAATACAATTTAAATATAAGGTCTAATAAAAATTAAAAATCCAATATATGTGTGGCTGTATGACCTTTTTGCAGGGCTTTATTTATTAGTGTGTTAAGGTTTTTCTCTTCAGTGAACACTAGATGGCGCAGTCACTTATCTTATTGTGGGTCTAGAACTAGGGCACCACACAACCTGCTCACATTCTCTGAGATGATGGAAGCTACTTTTCACAGTAAAACCTTTGTGACATAGAGTATACTTGTTCTTCTATCATACATACTGCTGATATAATATCCTAACCCCTGCCCTGGTTACTCTTAGTGCCTAAGATAATTTCAGAGATACCATTCTGATTAAACAACACAACTGTCCACTTAACACTAAACTGTCATAAGAATAAATACTCATCTAATGTCATTTCTTTGACAAGCAAAAGCACCTTCTGTGTCAGAAACACTGAAAACTGGAAACTTGTCTGTAAATCTGCATTTATTCTTCTTTCTTTTCTTCTGATGCTGTCATGAGTACAGGAAAGTTTTATTTTTCAGATTTACAACAAAACTTTATTTCCTGCTTTCAGTATGTGTTTACTTAAATGTCCTCTGGACAGGTTTCCCATATGAGGCTGAATGTAAAGCCAGGATGTTTCAGTAAGAATCAACAATCTGACAACAACATTGGTGACACTGTCATGTGATGCTGTGGGGTGGAGCAATTTTGAAGCTTTATGGTGTTAACATATTAGATTACAGAAAGATCTCCACTATTTTCACTGAGCTAAGACCAGTCATCATGTTCACTGTTATATTCATGTATCTGTGGCTTTCACTAGGTGAGTTAACATTGACTTTTTGTTATTACAGAAATATTAACTATATTATATTAAATATTAGTCTGTGTGGTGATGCAGTGTGAAAATGCAGAGTGTGGGTCTGACTTAAGTATTTCCTGTTGATTATTTAAAGGTTAAAACATTATGTTCTCTTCTCTATGACAGGTGACTCCATGGCAGATTCAATAGAGCCGGATTTCCCTCATAAAGCTGTAGATGAAGGTGATGATGTTACTCTGTCCTGCAAATACAAATCAAGCATTACTACACAAAACTACCTGCACTGGTACAGGCAATATCCAAAATCTAAACCTGAGTTCCTTCTTATTGTTGACCAAAAAGGAAATTTAATTTCCAACACTGACCCAAGAATGTCTGCTAAAGCTGATGATAAAACTAAACAAGTGGATCTGATCATCTCCTCTGCTGCTGTATCAGACTCTGCTCTATACTACTGTGCTCTGGCGCCCACAGTGACAGGAAATCCAGCTGCACTGTACAAAAACTTTCACACAGTTTTGTTATATTGAAAGCAGTTCTGCTGATGATGTTGAGCTGCTATTTACATGCTATTTTTTGGCAAATTCTGTCTCTCTTGCAATTTATAAAGGGTTCATAAATATGTTATAGTTTGACAAATGTTGGATTATTAGGAGATAGCTAATTGATTTTTAAGCTTCATTAACCACTTTATCCTGTTCAGAGATCTATAGCTTTTCTTGGCAACACTGGAAATGAGGGAAACCTGAGCTCAATCTCGAACTGGGGACCATGGAACTGTGAGGCAGCAATACTATCTGATGTCTTTGTCTGACAGTTCATCAGTGCCTGAAAAGTAAAGATTAGTTAAATATTTTGCATTCATTAATGGTATAATATTTGGTTTAGAGAGGGATTATTAATATAACTTTTAAAAGTAGCTTTTCCTTATTTTGGTATTCAATCTTCTTGGGGATTTCTTTAGATGCTCTGATGAGTCTACATGCAGAAAGAAGAAGAAGAGGCTTAAAGCCATGTAAAAGCAACAATCCACAGGTTAAAAAATACATGACTGTTGGCATCACAGTGATGACAGTTTTTATGGTGCATCACATAGAATCTTATCTGAGCCAGAAAATCCCAGAAGTGTCTCAATTTCATGTAGAGATAGGAGAGCAGACCCCTCTCTCCCATCCTCATCATTACATTCAGGGAAATATTGATAGCATCATGTGAAACTATTCAGCTGTTTAATATTAAACTGCACTCCGTGTCAGAGCAGAAGACTCTATGGAAGATAATGAAAACCACTAGAAAGATGATTAGGGTCTATCTATCCACCATTGAGGATCCTTCAATCATCACAGCAGAATTTTACAATATACAATATACCAACACTATATCATGGAAGGCAGCACTGAATCTTTTGAGTTTGTTGCAGTGAACAACAGCAAGTTCACCACCACTGCCTTGAAGAGGCAAAAACTAACACATAATGTATTACAGTATTACAGAGAAAAAATCCTTTATAAATAACTGCTTTTTTCTACTGTTTTACACAGTGTTCAGTGTGGGAAAGATAAAAACACAACAACTAAGAATTATTTCTTAATTGTATTTTGGTTTCAAATATTATCTTGTGATTAATAATCAAGTATTTAAGTAAATTTAAGGTAATTTTGTGTGTTTACTTCCCTGTTAGGACAAGATGTAGGACAGGACTTTCTTAATGGCCAATTCAGTGGAGTTGAGTTTTATAGCTGCTTTCAAACATGAAAATGACAAATTCAGCAGTATTTAAAGAGAAATATATGGGGGTTATGAAGACATACTTTTGTATGAATATTTCTTCTGTATTCTCAAATAAACCTTATTCTTTTAATGGGTCTAACAATAAGCCACCTTCTGCTGTACAAATGACACACAGAGGAAGGTAAATAAACAAAACAGATTTCTGTACACAAAACCAATAAATACCACTGCTAAGTAGATTTAATCTTTAATTTAGTCTTAGATAGAATTTCACAGAACAATGAGGCAATAGAACAATCTGTAAAATTACTAATGGAAAGTAGCACTATGCCAAAGACACTGTGATAACCGTGTGACCCAGTGATGGGTTTAGTTTACACACCAACAAAACCAGTGTCACACAGTGCAGTCACAAACACCAACTACTAAAGAAAGGACTTTATTACATATTATAACAATTCCTGAATGTCCATCCATTAAAAGATTCTTATTTTATTAATGAGAGAGAGAGAGAGAGAGAGAGAGAGAGAGAGAGTCCCAAAAACAAGTGATGTAACTAACAATGTCAAAATATCACAGGAAAATTGAGTAAATGGGATGAGTGAATCCATGGATTAGGACCACATTGTTTAATTAATACAAAAACATTTCTACAGATTTATATAAACAGTATATAGTATAGAACAGTTATCATGAATATACATAAATACAAGTAGGTGGAGCTAGAGGTGGAGATGTACATCAAATAGTAACACTGACATTCATTTTAAAGCTAGAGGTTTGAACTAAACACTCAGGAAAACAATGTTGTTCCTCTTCGTGGTGTTTTTCACTCTTGCTGATGTTGGTAAGTCATATACACTGCACACAAAATATTATTTTTTCTAATTAAGAAGACACAATTTTTCATGTGAAATGTGTCATTTATGATTAAAATATCACAATATTGTTGTAATGTTTTTATAGCAGAGGCTGCTGACAATAACATTAAACCAGATCAAACCAATGTATTTTCAATGGAAGGCAGCAACATCTCACTGTCCTGCACATATACTGGATCAGTTAACAGTCTCCACTGGTATCGACAAAAACCTGGATCAAGACCCGAGTTTCTGCTGCTGATTGTTGAAGCCAGTAAATATGTCACAAAGGCTCAACCACCTCATCCACGATTGTCTGTACAACTTAAAAAAGAGCATGATAAAACGAATAAGAAAGTGGATCTGATCATCTCCTCTGCTGCTGTATCAGACTCTGCTCTATACTACTGTGCTCTGAGGCCCACAGTGACAGGAAATCCAGCTGCACTGTACAAAAACATTGACACAGTTTTGTTATATTAAAAGCAGCTCTTCCAATGCTTTAGAGAAAGTTACATGTCCTTTTTGGGGGATTCTATCTTTTTCTCTATTGGTCAGGGTCATAGTAGATACAGAGTCTGTCCCAGACATGAGGTGGGAAAACACCCTGAATGGGATGTCAGTCCTTTGCACTCCACAAACCCTTTCACACACTCATTCACACAGAAGTGCAATTTCTCCTAGCACATTTTCCTACTGTCATGTTTTTTTGGAAGTGATGCAAAACTGCACACAAACTGACACTAACCTAAACTCCTGTTAAAATCCTTCTGCTTAAAGTATTTTCTTGCAGTATGGAGTAATTTTTATAATAAAGAAAGATTTCTACCCTCATGGTACAATTCCATATTGACTGATAACAAGTGCACTAAAGACAAGGCTCAGGTCAATCCTCATAGCAGAATTCCACAATGCCAGTGGACTCATGATCCTCTCTGTTCTGTCTGGAGTAATTACACTGCAGATGAAGGGCATTTTATTGTCTAAGTGCTGTAACATCACATATATAATAGTCAAACTAATCAGTTATAGCCCAATGTTCAACAAGTTCAACCTCAACAGAATGAGATAATCTCCAACATCCAAAAAGGATTATCTTATTATCAGCAAACCAATTCCTCATATTTTCAAACAAAGAAACTAGAACCGTCTTATTCATTAATGCATTGTTGTCTTCTGCTCTTTTGCAGTGTTCAGTGTGAGAAAAAAATCATTTCATAAAAGTATGTTGGTATAAAATATTATGTTGTGATTCATGATCAAGCAAATAAGTAAATATATCTAAAGGGAATTGTTTGTGTGTTTAATCCTCTGACTGGACAGGAAGTATGTCATGTGAATATAGAATATTTCTCAAAGGCCAGTTCAGTTTAGTTTAGTTTTACAACTGCTTTCAACAATTGTTTTACAATTGGAATAGTTTTCCCTTATTATTTATTTTTCTGCTTTACATTTAATAATGTAAAGGAAATACAGAAACACATACACAATGACAAACCCAGCAGTATTTAAGAGAGAAATGGATGGGCGTTATGAAGCCACCACAAACTACCTGGTGTTGTAAATACAATTTAAATATAAGGTGTAATATATAATTACTGATCCAGAGTATACATGTGTGAGTGTATGACCTGTTTGCAGAGTTTTTTTATTTTTTTAGTGTATTAAGGTTTTTTTCTTTGGTGAACACAAGATGGCGCAGTCACTTATCTTATTGTGGGTTAAGTTCTAGAGACACTACCACACAACCTGCTCACATTCTCTGAGATGATGGAAGCTACTTTTCACAATAAAACCTTTGTGACATAGAGTATACTTGTTCTTCTATCATACATACTGCTGATATAATATCCTAACCCCTGCCCTGGTTACTCTTAGTGCCTAAGATAATTTCAGAGATACCATTCTGATTAAACAACACAACTGTCCACTTAACACTAAACTGTCATAAGAATAAATAATCATCTAATGTCATTTCTGTGACAAGCAAAAGCACCTGCTGTGTCAGAAACACTGAAAACTGGAAACTTATCTGTAAATCTGCAGTTTTTCATATACATTTTTTATATTTAACTGTTAGAGCTGAGCATTAAAGGATTAATTAAAAATTCATTAATTTCCTGCTTTCAGTATGTGTTTACTTAAATGTCCTCAGGACAGGTTTCCCATATGAGGCTGAATGTAAAGCCAGGATGTTTCAGTAAGAATCAACAATCTGACAACAACATTGGTGACACTGTCATGTGATGCTGTGGGGTGGAGCAATTTTGAAGCTTTATGGTGTTAACATATTAGATTACAGAAAGATCTCCACTATTTTCACTGAGCCAAGACCAGTCATCATGTTCACTGTTATATTCATGTATCTGTGGCTTTCACTAGGTGAGTTAACATTGACTTTTTGTTATTACAGAAATATTAACTATATTATATTAAATATTAGTCTGTGTGGTGATGCAGTGTGAAAATGCAGAGTGTGACTTAAGTATTTCCTGTTCTCTTCTCCATGACAGGTGACTCCATGGCAGATTCAATAAAGCCACTTTTCCCTCATAAAGCTGTAGATGAAGGTCATGATGTTACTCTGTCCTGCACATACAAATTCAGTACTGTTACAGGAAACAACCACCTGCAGTGGTACAGGCAATATCCGAAATCTAATCCTGAGTTCCTTCTTTATATTATTCAAAGTGGAACTTATAATTCTGATCCTCCCCCAAGAATGTCTGTTAAAGTTGATGATAAACAAGTGGATCTGATCATCTCCTCTGCTGCTGTATCAGACTCTGCTCTATACTACTGTGCTCTGAGGCCCACAGTAACAGGAAATCCAGCTGAACTGTACAAAAACCTTCACACAGTTTTATTATACTGAAAGTAGTTCTGCTGATGATTTTGAGTAATTTACCTGCTATTTCTGAGGAATTCTGTTTCTCTTGCAATTTATACAAAATACATAAATATATCGTAGTTTGACAAATGTTGGATTATTAGAAAACAGCTAATTGTTTTTTTTTTTAGCTTCATTAACCTCTATATGCTAATCCGTGATCTATAGCCTTTCTTGGGAAAACTGGGAATGAGGGAGGAATGTGAGAAAATCAGAAAAGACAGAGGAAGCCATACAAGATACAGTAAGCCATTGTACAGACAGTAACCTGAGCTCAATCTCGAACTGGGGACCATGGAACTGTGAGGCAGCAATACTACCTGATGTCTTGTTCTGACAGCTCAACAGTCCCTGAAAAGTAGAAATTAGGTGAATATCTGTCATTCATTAATGGCATGATATTTTTATTATACATGTTTTACAATATAAACTTTAAGAGAGGTTTTATCTTGTTTTGGTATTCAGTTATCTTAGGCATTTCTTTAGATACAGAGACTATGATCACTGCTGACTCACAACACAAAATACAGCTTGAATAACATCTTGTTGATTTCAGAAAGACCCACAGTGATGACAGTTCTATTTTGCATCACATAGGATCTCATCTGGGCCAGAAAATCCCAGAAGTGTCTCGATTTCCTGTAAATACAGGGAAATATTGAGAGCATCTTGTGCATTTATACCGCTGTTTAATATGAAAAGTGCATGCTGTCTCAGAGTACAAAACACTACAGCAGATAGTGAAAACCACTGAAAACATCATCAGGGTTTCTCTTACTTCAATCAAGGATCCTTACCAGAAAGTGTACATTTATAAAGCCACCAGTTTTGAGAACATCACCTCTACTCTTCTACCAGACTCTCCTCCCCTGCCATAAGAACATCTAGACAGAACATCTGGAAAACTCTGTAACAGCTTCTTTCTCACGACAGAACTAATATAAATATATCTAATGAGCTTGATACATCCTCTGTGTGTATAGTATATACACTGTTACTCTGAAATGTTCATATAAGTGAAGCAGAGATAACATTCTGCTTTATTGGTACAAACAATATCCTATAATTATATATCCTGTAATTTTTTTCCATTCATACATTTATTTATTCTTTCATGTGTTTATTATACCTGTGTGTATAAATGTATGTTACTTTACCAAATGTGAACTAAGATCAAAATGTGAGCACTCCAGACCATAATTCCATTGTATAGTTACAAGAAGTTAAAATGGATGAATAAGGAAAGTGTTAGTCAAATTTGCTTTCCTTTTATTGATCATAATGAAATTCATCAAGATTGAGTGAAAATGAAATGAAAATGGAAATTGTGTATTAACATTTGTATTTTCAGTTAAATGGATGTACAATGTCTGCCAAATTTTAAATGGATCAGCAAAAATCCATTCACAGTTGGTTAATTAAAGTTAATTGCAACAATATATTTTGTAGATTAGAAAAGGTTTAAGTTCATAGAAATAGGAAATACAGGAACTAAATATATGAATCTTTTACTCATTATATTCTTTTAGAACATGTGTGTGTATTTTACATAACGCGGCAAATCCTGCACTCTGATTGGTTAAAACAGAGGGAAGCTACAGTTGAGGCTTTGTACACAAGAAATGCTTAGATGCTTCACTGAAGACAGAGTAGAAGGAAACTTGACATTTACAGTAACATAAAAAGGAAACTTTCAGAAGAACAGAGGAAATTAAAACATGATGGTTTTCTGTATGTTTCTGTTTTTTACCATGTTCATAGGTAAGCTTATATTTTATTTATCCCCATATATCATGTTTAAATGTTTTATAACTAGTAAAGAAATGTTTCCATGTGTGAGTGTTTTAGATTGTAAGCATGTACTGTATGTATACTGTATAATATAAAATGATAATATTCTGAAATAAATGTCCTCTTCAGGTGAGAGCACACAGGACAGCATTGCTCCAACATCTTCTGCTGTCTATGCTGGAACACATCACTGCTATCACATGCTGGAAAATTTGGATATTGTAAACTTTTTTGACAAGCAGCTGATTTGACTTTTTTTTTTTTTAATTTATTTGTTTGTTTGTTTGCTTGCTTGTTTGTTTGTTTTACTGAGCATGAGATTTAATGTGTTCATCATGTGTGTCTTTGCAGGGTCTTTAATATATTTTTGAGAATTACTGGATACCTGAAAGTATGTATAACTAAGAATAAGAATTGTGGAAAATAAAAACACAGTTTCCATCACACAATCAGGAAATAAATAAGCTCTACTGAAATAGTGCTCCATAATCAATTCTTGAGGTAGATGAGCTACAACAGCTAAAGACCACATGGGGTTTCATTCCTGTTCACCAAGAACAGAAATCTAAGACTACAGTAACAACCCTGTAAATGACATAAATCATACTAAAATATTTTTTAAAATCCATAGCTACCACATGGGACTCCATTACAGCTTCCTAGTGTCACCCTATCGAACAGATGAGACCTTGTAACAGTTACCAAACCATACCCCACCAGCCACCTGAGTTTCTTTAGCAACCAGCTAATTCAATTTTATTACCAACTGGAATCATTTTTAAACTTACTGCAAATATCACAGAAACTACTTGAAGCCTCATAATATTCACCAAGCTATACTGGAGCAACAGTACAGTTTCCAGCAAAGAAGCTACAATCCTGTAAACTTGACCTAAACTGAAACCTCCACCTGACACTAAAGCAAGCTTGTTCTACAAGAATTGATTTTGATCTTCATGTCCACCGAGATTAATGACATATTTGGCCCAATGGCAAGAGCTGCTTACTTGGTTCACACTTAGCGTCTGCATTCCAAAAAGGTTCGAATCCCACAGGAGCCTCGCTTTATTGTTAACTTGACTTTGTGTAACCGAGTTCCTTTTACTCGGACCCCAGTCCATATGAACTGGAAGGTCAAAGAGAGTTACAGAGTACAGTGAACCTCCATTGGCACACAGCAAGCAGAACAGGGACGACCTGGCTCGTTGGTCTAGGGGTATGATTCTCGCTTTGGGTGCGAGAGGTCCCGGGTTCAAATCCCGAACGAGCCCTGGTTTTACATGGAAGAGCGTGGGTGGGATAAAACTAATGGAAACTTGCACTGCCGCCTTGGTTCTCGCTTGGAAGCTTGTTTCTCCAGAGGTCCAAGGAGGTTCAAATCCCACTGTAATTACCTCTGAAAATTAAAGCTCCAACCTGGAGCCTATCTCTGGAATACAGGGAGCGGGATGGAGAGTGTCACACTTTGTGGAGACATGAACCTCTGAAATATTAATATAATAGAGTACAGAAAGACCTCAGAATATTGTCATTTTACTAACACCATTCATCATGTTCACTGTTATATTCATGTGTCTGTGGCTTTCATTAGGTAAGTTAACATTGATCTTTTCAGAAAGGAGGGTAAAAGGTAAATCCCTATGCCACCACGTCTGTCTGCTAAAGTTGATGATAAAACTAAACAAGTGGATCTGATCATCTCCTCTGCTGCTTTTAATGTTTGATAATATACAATTAGAAGGTAATTTATTCATAATCACACTCTCTGGTATCACCCAGATGAGGATGGGTTCACATTTGAGTCTTCCTCATATCGTCTCACAGAGTTTTTTCTTGCCGCTGTTGCCTCAGAGTTGCTCATTAGGGGTAAAGTTAATTTTCAACTTTGTAATTTCTATTCTGAATTTCTGTATTTCTGTAAAGCTGCTTTGAGACAATGTCCATTGTTAAAAGTGCTGTACAAATAAAAATGAAGTGAACTGAATTGAATTGAACTGAATTTAATTACCTTTTGGTTATAGACACAGCAAATTTACTTATGAGAGATTTTGTTTAAATCTGGATCAGTTTCCTATGATTTTCCACAGCAAATTATCATAATTATTTATAAATGTACAAATAATTTAAAAACCACACAAACAAATAAAGGCTTATAGTATTGTATAGATGATGAATCTTGAAATACAACACCAGCCATAATGACTCTAGATTTCTGTCACTGACACTGTGTGAAGTGATCTGTACAAAATAACACTAAAACAGCATCACTTCCTGGGTGTGTCCTTCTAGAGACGTGTAAAGTTCAGCACATACAGCACTATTATACAGAATCCTCACAGAGCTGTGTTCAGAAATGGATCAACTATACAACTTACTGTACATAGTGAGATACATACCACTGATTCTCACTGTAGTTACAGGTAATTCATTTTCATCAGTTTATCAATAGTTTTAACTATCACAATCATATTTAATCAGTTAATTAATTACATTAATTAATAACCATTGGCGACGCTACCCATGCACTTGGAGGGTTGTGGGGCTGTGGTCAAGGGAGGCCTGCCAGGTCGGGAAGGAGAGGCACTCTGGCAGGCGGTCACAATGGTTGTACCACGCATGCTTCCATTACCAGATGTGATTCAAGATCCAAACCCAGGAAAGGTTTGAAAGGCTTAGGCTCTTGTTGACAAGATACTGATATGATGCTGATATGAACTTGCATCCCAGTCTGTTGCAATAAATTCAATTCAATTCAATTTTATTTGTATAGCGCTTTTAACAAAGAGCATTGTCTCAAAGCAGCTTTACATGAGAAACCACATAAGAAAACAACAAACATATGAACAGACAAACAGACAAACAGTCCTAGATGTTGTCCCAAGTGAGCAAGCCTGAGGTGACTGAGGCGACTGTGGCAAGGAAAACTCCCTTAGATGGTATGAGGAAGGAACCTTGAGAGGAACCAGACTCAAAAGGGAACCCATCCTCATTTGGGTGACAATTGTGTGATGTAGATACAGCATGTGTATAGTGTTATGTGAATCAATAAGGAGGTTGTTGTCCATGGCGCTGCTTGAATATCCCAATTCTCACAAGCAGAACCCGGCTGGAGCTGGTCCATCTCCGGATGCCACTGGAGCCGGCACAGTCTCTGTATGCCTCGGGATGGGTAGAAGAAAGGAAACAATGGAACAGCATTAGCGTAGCTGCTGTTCATAATATTAGCAGTACTAGCTGAATGTGCATTTATTCAGATGTACTGGAGTGCAAGGTTATGGGAAGTGTTAGATGTATGCCTGGCTAAAGAGATAAGTCTTTAGTCTACATTTAAACTGGGAGACTGTGTCTGAGCCCCGAACACAGTCAGGAAGACTATTCCAGAGTTTTGGAGCTAAATACGAAAACGCTCTACCCCCTTTTGTGGACTTTGATATTCTGGGAACTACTAGAGGTCCAGAATTTTGTGATCTTAAAGAGCGTGGTGGATTGTAATGTGTTAGAAGACTGGATAGATAGGTGGGAGCTAAACCATTTAGAGCCTTGTATGTGAGTAGAGCTAGTTTATAGTCAATTCTAAACTTAACAGGTAGCCAGTGCAGGGATGATAATATTGGGGTTATATGATCATATTTTCTTGATCTGGTAAGAACTCTGGCGGCTGCATTCTGGACTAACTGTAGCTTGTTTATTGAAGATGCAGGACAACCACCTAGTAATGCATTACAGTAGTCCAGTCTGGAGGTCATGAATGCATGAACTAGCTTTTCTGCATCAGATACAGATAAAATGTTCCTAAGCTTGGCAATATTTCTAAGATGGAAGAAGGCTGTTTTTGTGATATTGTAAATATGGTTTTCAAAGGATAAGTTGCTGTCTAATATTACACCCAGGTCTTTCACTGTTGAGCTAGTAGTAACAGTGCATCCTTCTAGGTGCAAGCTGAATTGTGAGAGCTTCTGTGTACTAGTTTTTGGGCCAATAAGTAATATCTCCGTTTTGTCAGAGTTTAATAATAGGAAATTATCGGCCATCCAATCTCTAATATCTGTAACACACTCAGTTAATCTAGATCAATTACATATTTCATCTGGTTATGATGAGATATATAAAGGTGCATGATCCGGGCCACTGTCTTCGGGACTGTGCACTGCATTGATCTGCATGGATCTCCAGCGGCGACCCGTCAGCCTTACAGCATCTGTGTCCAACCAACATGGAAATACAGCCCACGGTTGCGAAACACCTAGACCCAGGGCTAGCTTTTCTCGATCCCCTCTAGAGTTGTGGTAAAAAGGAGGTTAAAGGGCACACAAGCGACGAGGATGGGATTCGAACCCACGCGTGCAGAGCACAATGGATTAGCAGTCCATCGCCTTAACCTCTCGGCCACCTCGTCAGGTGCAGGTGTGGTACCCACGACCAAATGTCCACAGAGACCGCAACAATTCCGTAGAGGAGCACCATAACTCAACGCGTTTAAACAAGCCTGTTCCCAAAGCAACTGGAGCCCATCCCACGTGGATTAGCAGTCTGTTTCCTTAACCTCTTGGCATCCTAGGTCACCCACATGACCTTACACCTCAGTGCACCTGGCACTTGCACTCCATTGCCCAAACCTCTTGGCCACCACTTCTTATGTCGAATTTTTATTCTTGGTTGAATTGTTGTTTTGTTGGTAGCTCGTAACCATGGTAAGGGCACAACTGATGCGGCTCACACACACGGAAACCGTGTTTTGTGTACCGTTCTGTGGTTGTTTGGACTTGCTTTTAAAAAAGCAAGGTGTGAAACGGAGCAGCGTTCAAAGCCAGGTGTTGACACCAGTTGCCAAAACCGGGGAGCTATTTCAGCACCCGGGTCGGGGGGCTCCGGTACGGTGTGAGCGTGCTCGGTTTTTTTTTTGCAGCCAGACAGCCAGCTAATGGCAACTCTTAAGCACATTTGCAGAAGGCACAGGAGCCACAACCCCTGTAAAGCCTTTGTGGTGCCAGAACCCACAACCACTGCCTTGAAAAGGCTCAGCTGGCAGCAGTGGGATTTGAACCCACGCCTCCGAAGAGATTGGAGCCTAAAGCCAGCGCCTTAGACCACTCGGCCACACTACCCAAGGGCTCAGTATATATAGACCTCTGTGGAGAGCACACTGACATACTGTCTGGGTGTGTGGTACACAGACTGCACAGATGAGGACAGACAAACTGGGCAGAGGGTGAAAAACAGCTCAAAAAATCATCGGCTGCCCTCTGCCCTCCCTGGATGACATGTCCAGGTCCCGCTGCCTCAGCAAAATCAAGGCCATCACAGGAGACTCCTCACATCCTGCTCATCACTTGTTTGACCTGTTGCCATCTGGGTGGCACTTCAGGTCAACAAAGTCTCACACCACCAGACTTACAAACAGCTTCTTCCCCTGGGCCATTCAGACTGCAAACAATCACTGAACACACACACACACACATTCTACCTAATAAAATGTGCAATTCTACTGTGCACTTTAATCTGTCTGTGAATTGAGTACAAGTTATAACTTAATATTGGCTTTGCACAAATTAGATTTCAAACAAATATATAACTGGGAACATTTTGTTGCAGCTTTATGAATGTTCTGCTTATATTGCAGTAGCCCTTTAAAAAAGGGTACAAGTATGCATATGTATGAAAGGAGAGTCCATAACCTGAGGTACTGAGATATTGAGAAGGGTTCAGTGAATTAATTCTATTCTTTTTTTACATATATTTCTTTATTGACATGCACAACCAGTTATTACAACATTATTACAACAATACTAATTCTAACAAAGTCCTGAATATGTACAATATGGCTATATTTGTGGACACCTAACCATCACACCAGTATGTGGGCATTCTCCAAACTGCTGCACAATTGTATAGGATGTTTTTATATTCTTACAAAAACATGTTCCAGCTCAATGAAGATGTTTATTACAAGTTTGGTGTGGAATAAAATGAGTTACCTGCACACAGCCCTGAACTCAAACCCACTCAACACTTTTGGGATGAATTAGAATTCTGACTGCACCCCAAGCCACACATGCCTGATGTTTTAGGGCTGTATGGACACATGGACATACAGTATCTCACAAAAGTGAGTACACCCCTCACAGTTTTGTAAATATTTTATTATATCTTTTCATGTGACAACACTGAAGAAACGACACTCTGCTACAATGTAAAGTAGTGAGTGTACAGCCTGTATAACAGTGTAAATTTGCTGTCCCCTCAAAATAACTCAACACACAGCCATTAATGTCTAAACTGTTGGCATCAAAAGTGAATACACCCCTAAGTGGAAATGTCCAAATTGGGCCCAAAGTGTCAATATTTTGTGTGGCCACCATTATTTTCCAGCATTGCCTTAACCCTCTTGGGCATGGAGTTCACCAGAGCTACAGGTTGCCATATATTTACAAAAATGTGAGGGGTGTACTCACTTTTGTGAGATACTGTATATTGCCACTTACTGAACAATCATCTAATTTTTAATATTATTAGTGTATATGTTGCAACAAGTTTGAAGT
The DNA here is from genome assembly GCF_019097595.1 of Hemibagrus wyckioides. NCBI lineage: Eukaryota > Metazoa > Chordata > Actinopteri > Siluriformes > Bagridae > Hemibagrus > Hemibagrus wyckioides. The sequence goes on along the minus strand of NW_026690792.1, from coordinate 153,719 downwards.
AATATCTAAATAAAGCTAGTCTAAGTAGATTGGGTGAGCAAATGGCTGTGTGTGTGTGTGTGTGTGTGAAAGAGAGAGAGAGAGAGAGAGAGAGAAACAATTATTTTTTTTTCAATTATATTTCTGCACATACACTATATTGCCAAAAGTATTCACTCACCCATCCAAATAATCAGAATCAGGTGGTCCAATCACTTCCATGGCCACAGGTGTATAAAATCAAGCACCTAGGCATGCAGACTGTTTTTACAAACATTTCTGAAAGAATGGGTCGTTCTCAGGAGCTCAGTGAATTCCAGCGTGGAACTGTGATAGGATGCCACCTGTGCAACAAATCCAGTTGTGAAATTTCCTCGCTCCTAAATATTCCACAGTCAACTGTCAGCTGTATTATAAGAACGTGGAAGTGTTTGGGAACGACAGCAACTCAGCCACGAAGTGGTAGGCCACGTAAACTGACGGAGCGGGGTCAGCGGATGCTGAGGTGCATAGTGCGAAGAGGTCGCCAACTTTCTGCAGAGTCAATCGCTACAGACCTCCAAACTTCATGTGGCCTTCAGATTAGCTCAAGAACAGTGCGCAGAGAGCTTCATGGAATGGGTTTCCATGGCCGAGCAGCTGCATCCAAGCCATACATCACCAAGTGCAATGCAAAGCGTCGGATGCAGTGGTGTAAAGCACGCCGCCACTGGACTGTAGAGCAGTGGAGACGCGTTCTCTGGAGTGACGAATCGCGCTTCTCCATCTGGCAATCTGATGAGTCCGGGTTTGGTGGTTGCCAGGAGAACGGTACTTGTCTGACTGCATTGTGCCAAGTGTAAAGTTTGGTGGAGGGGGGATTATGGTGTGGGGTTGTTTTTCAGGAGCTGGGCTTGGCCCCTTAGTTCCAGTGAAAGGAACTCTGAATGCTTCAGCATACCAAGACATTTTGGACAATTCCATGCTCCCAACTTTGTGGGAACAGTTTGGAGCTGGCCCCTTCCTCTTCCAACATGACTGTGCACCAGTGCACAAAGCAAGGTCCATAAAGACATGGATGACAGTCTGGTGTGGAGGAACTTGACTGGCCTGCACAGAGTCCTGACCTCAACCCGATAGAACACCTTTGGGATGAATTAGAGCGGAGACTGAGAGCCAGGCCTTCTCGTCCAACATCAGTGTGTGACCTCACAAATGCGCTTCTGGAAGAATGGTCAAAAATTCCCATAAACACACTCCTAAACCTTGTGGACAGCCTTCCCAGAAGAGTTGAAGCTGTTATAGCTGCAAAGGGTGGACCGACGTCATATTGAACCCTATGGATTAGGAATGGGATGTCACTTAAGTTCATATGCGAGTCAAGGCAGGTGAGCGAATACTTTTGTCAGTATAGTGTATTTGGTAAGTTAAAAAACAATTTTTCTGGTGTTAAGGTTTTTCTCTTCAGTGAACACAAGATGGCGCAGTCACTTATCTTAATGTTGGTCTAGAACTAGAGCACCACACAACCTGCTCACATTCTCTGAGACATAGAGTATACTTGTTCTTCTATCATACATACTGCTGATATAATATCCTAACCCCTGCCCTGGTTACTCTTAGTGCCTAAGCCATTTTCAGAGATATCATTCTGATTAAACAACACAACTGTCCACTTAACACTAAACTGTCATAAGAATAAATAATCATCTAATGTCATTTCTTTGGCACCTGCTGTGTCAGAAATATTAAAAACTAGAAACTTATATGTGAATGTGCCTTTATTCTTCTTTCTCTTCTTCTGATTCTATTGTGAGTACAGGAAAGTTTTATTTTTCAGATTTAACTGTTAGAGCTGAGAAATAAGGGATTAATTCAACCTTAATTACCAAGGGAAACTACTCATTTCTTCCTCATTCTTAAATAAAACATATTCTCTTCCACTTAGTGTTTCTAACATTTATCTGCCTGCTGGTGTTTACACAAACTTTCTCTAAATTACAGATATCACTGACATATGTAAAATAACAAATACATTATTTTCCTACTTTCAGTATGTGTCTTAAATGTCCTCTGGACAGGTTCCCCATATGAGGCTGAATGTAAAGCCAGGATGTTTCAGTAAGAATCAACAATCTGACAACAACATTGGTGACACTGTCATGTGATGCTGTGGGGTGGAGCAATTTTGAAGCTTTATGGTGTTAACATATTAGATTACAGAAAGATCTCCACTATTTTCACTGAGCTAAGACCAGTCATCATGTTCACTGTTATATTCATGTATCTGTGCCTTTCACTAGGTGAGTTAACATTGACTTTTTGTTATTGCAGAAATATTAACTATATTATATTAAATATTAGTCTGTGTGGTGATGCAGTGTGAAAATATAGAGTGTGGGTCTGACTTAAGTATTTCCTGTTGATTATTTAAAGGTTAAAAACATTATGATCTCTTCTCTATGACAGGTGACTCCATGGCAGATTCAATAAAGCCACTTTTCCCTCATAAAGCTGTAGATGAAGGTGATGATGTTACTCTGTCCTGCAAATACAAAAAAAGTGGTGGAACAGACTACCTGCACTGGTACAGACAATATCCAAAATCTAAACCTGAGTTCCTTCTTAATGTTGACCAAAAAGGAAATCTAATTTCCAACACTGTCCCAAGAATGACTGCTAAAGTTAAAGATGAACAAGTGGATCTGATCATCTCCTCTGCTGCTGTATCAGACTCTGCTCTATACTACTGTGCTCTGCAGCCCACAGTGACAGGAAATCCAGCTGCACTGTACAAAAACTTTCACACAGTTTTGTTATATGGAAATCTATTATCTACTGATCATTTTGAATTTACATGCCATGTTTGGAGGAATTCTGTCTCTAATGTGATTTATAAAGAGTATATTTATAAATCACATTAGATTTTTGACACATGTATTATTAGGAGACAGTATGTTCATTCAGACACAAATCTATCACTTGTGAGCCTCAGTGATGAATCTCTGCTCCTCTGCTGGTCTGATCATGGAGACAGTCTTGGATGCACATTACAGAGTATTGTGACTAGCTCTGTACCAAGCTGTTTCTCGTGTTTCTTTGTCTGATTGCTATTGTGGTTTTGATCTCATTTTGTTTCATCGGTTTTCTGAGTCAGTCCTTATGTTTTTCGGATTAGTTTGCATCGCGGTTCGTCTTTACGCTTCTCTGACCTTTCTTGCCTGTCGTTTTGCATTATATTAATAAACTGCACATGGATCCTACTCACCCAGTGTCTGGAGGTTTGTTACAGCCATGCAGCCCACAGAGACACAAAACTCAAACAGACTGTACAAAAGTCAAGCTTGATTTTTTTTCTCAGCAGGGGGAGATGTTTATCTGTTTCATTCAAATACAGGTTTCTTTCTTATTTCTCAAACTTCGCTGTTTATTTCCTTTAAATATCAACAATGATCCTCTTACATATGTTGTTAATACTTATTGGATGAACAATCAGAGAAGAAATCCTTTAAAAATAAATGCTAATCTTTAATCAAAAATAATTATTTCTGCTAAGGTTCATGCTGTTATTCTCCTGATGCAATAAAAATGTAAAACAAAGTTAAATATCAATATGTCTTTAAATAATTTAAATTGCTGGGTTTTAATGTAACACTAGTGAACTAAAGACTTCACTCTTCATTATTTGGCAGCTTATAAAATAGCACTTGATCCAGCACTGATATTAAGTGAAACACTTGAATGACCACAGATACTTAAAAGAGCATTGAGCTTAATACAAGACGCTTATGAATTGTATTAGGGATTTTATATTATTATAATTTTATGGGGAATTTTTAAAATTGTATCAGTCACTGCAGTGCCTGTGGAAGAATTGTTTGATTAAAAAAAGATTATTGAAGTAATGCATTACTTCAAGCCAAGTATATGCAAGTGTAATTAAGTAACACTACAGTAACACTTCATTAGTAATTATTAATGTGATATAATCAATTCTAATATATAGAAAGTATAGAAAGCCTTACAGTGTTGTAATTGCAACAATATATTTCGTAGATTAGAAAATGTTTACTTTATAGAAATAGGAAGTGTAGTAAATAAATATACAAATCTTTTAACCATTATATTCTTTTAGAACATGTGTGTGTATTTTACATAATGTGGCACATCCTGCACTCTGATTGGTTAAAACAGAGGGAAGCTACAGTTGAGGCTTTGTACACAAGAAATGCTTAGATGCGTCACTGAAGACAGAGTAGAAGGAAACTTGACATTTACAATAACATAAAAAGGAAACTTAAAGAAGAATTGAGGAAATTAAAACATGATGGTTTTCTCTACAGTTCTATCTTGAATTGAATTTACTCTCCTTTTCCCTTTCCCAACTTATCAGCTAACAACAGACAAAAAACAGTGGTGGTAACATATGCAACTGAAAAGAAAAATGAATACTCAACTAAACACTGCAGTAAATTTGTACATTTTCAAGAATATTTTGTCTGATGCTAACAGAACATTTAGTGTCAGTTGTTGATATAGAATTAAAATATAATTGACCTTTTCTGTCCAGTTGTCCTGATGATTCATTGTAACCAGTTTACTCTCATTCTTTCCTTCCTTTCTTCATGCTTATATTGTTTATAATGTAGATGTGGGCTCGTGTATAATTTGCAACGTGTGATAATTATAGAAATAATTAAAGATGATTAAAAATCAATGAATTCATTATCACAAGAAAAGATTCAATAAAACATGTGAATTAATGGTCTTTTCAGAATAGTGCATTTTTCTGTTGATGGAATATATTAAATACTGTTATATGTTATATACTGCAGACAAAAGAAATAAAATGAAAAGAAAAAAAATGTAATCCCAATTATAGTAGTAGTTCTCCTAGACATCAGAGACACATTTCAAATACACAACACTGGCAATTATTTCTAAAGCTAGAGACCTGAACTAAACACTCAGGATAACAATGTTACTCCTCTTCTTGCTTTTCTTTACTGTTGCTGCCCAACCACACTGTACAAAAAGCACTACACATGACTGGAACAGAGCCATGCTTTTCTCACAAGATGGAGCTATTTACATGTTTACATTCACTTCTGAAATGCCTGACTGTGAGGACAGTTAGAAGCTGAATCAAGCTCAAGTTAAACAGCTGAAGCTTTACAAATTCAGGAGTTCAGGAGAGTAATGTTATGTAATGTTCTGGAAATTAGTATTTGTTGTTATACTTTGTGAATGAAAATGACTTCTCGTTGTGGTTGTTATGTGTAGCACAGCTTCAACCATAGCCTTTTCTGGTAGTTTGCAATTTGCACTTGCATCTGCCTTTTGTGAAATTAATTAAATAAATGTCCTGCTTGAACTTGAATACAATGTGGAAATATTCTCCACAAACAGCGATGCTTCAGTAAGAATCAACAATCTGTCAGTAACATTGGTGTCATGTGATGCTGTGGGGTGGAGCTTCATAAACATTTATGATGTTGACATATCAGAGTACATAAAGACCTCAGAATATTTACATTCAGCTAAAACCATTCATCATGTTCACTGTTATATTCGTGTCTCTGTGGCTTTCACTAGGTGAGTAAATTGCCTTGTTTATTGCATAAATATTAAAAGTTGAATTAATGGTTAAATAGTCTGTGTGGTGATGTGAAAAAGCAGAATGTGAGATTTATGTAACACTAGCTTGATCCACACATAGGTTACTGACATTATGTTCTTTCCTCTATGACAGGTGACTCCATGGCAGATTCAATAGAGCCAGTTTTCCCTCATAATGTTGTACATGAAGGTGAAAATGCAAATTTGTCTTGCAAATACAGCGGAGTTTCAGTAACACTGTACTGGTACAGACAATATCCAACATCTAACCCTGAGTTCCTTCTTTATATTGATACAAGTGGGTATAAAAGTGACCCAATCCCACCACGTCTGAACGCTCATGTTGATAAAAACATACAACGAGTGGATCTGATCATCTCCTCTGCTGCTGTATCAGACTCTGCTCTATACTACTGTGCTCTGAGGTCCACAGTGACAGGAAATCCAGCTGCACTGTACAAAAACTTTCACACAGTTTAACTACACTGAAGGCAAACATACTACTGTTTTTTCTTCTTTCGGCTGATCCTGTTAGGGTTTGCCACAGTGGATCATTGATCTGCATATTTTGATTTGATGCAGGTTTTACAGTGGATGACCTTCTTGATGCAACCCTCTGTGGAAGATATTTTTATCCAATACTATAACACTCTATTTAATACTACTCAATTAATCCTTTGCTATTATCTGTCTCCAGCTCCACATTGACCTGACAGTTCAGTCAATCAAGGCTCTAACTAAAAAAAGCCAAACTGCCCAGACTGGATGAATGCAGATACAAGGTTTATTTGCAATCAGCGCTGGTTACAAGAATTGAGCTGCTCACGAATGAACATCCCAACAACCTCCGAAATAATCATCACAAAACATAGTCTTTTTATTCTTTTCTCTTATCTTTTCATAATATTCAAACCAAACCCTCTTTGCTGAGAAAGTCACTCCTATTTTCTTCCTGAAATATCAGGTTCTTTTTTGGACACCATTATCTCTTACTTTTTAACTCTTTCACATTCCATTATAATCGGACTTCCGAGGTCAGTTATAAAAATAGTGGACATCTGTGCACTTATCAATAGGACTTTTCCAGCTTGTTTTCATCAAACAGTTCATTTTGACCTCCGAGGACAGCATGGGTAAGTTTCAGGGCCACTGCTCTGTCTTTGATTGCTTAGTTTTAATTCATTGCAAACAATGTTTTCTTTCACTTCTACACCTGCTGTAGTTTTAATCACAGTTTCCCTCCAATTATTCCTAGCTCTATCTCCTGCTACTCTTGACTTCCTACGACGTGCTGCGCTTCTGCTCAGGACCTTGGGTACAGCTCCAACCCCAGCCATACCAAGACTTAAACTCCATCCAAGTTTCATCTACTGTCAACAAAGTTTGCCAGATAGACATTACTCCTACTGCTACTGATTCTACACAGGCCATACAATCTCGCACCCAAACCTCATAGTGTTAAACCCTTCATTGTTAAAACTGTAAATAGAGGTGACCAATAAATTAAGGTGGTGCCTGACAACCCAACCATGCTGTCCTCTGATTATTTTATACAAACACAAACAAAAATGCATTCATATACACTCTAAACACTAAAACATTCAAAACCACTTTAAACACTCTAAACCACTTTAAAACATTCAAAAATTACTTGTGCAACCACCAGTGGCTGGGTTGGTTCTGTGCTTAGGCCACAGTGGGGAGAATGCAGGATCCTAGACATTAGTCTCTCTCTGTTTATATTACATATTCACACCAATTACCTGATGTATGCTATTGAATTGATGTTTATTGGCATCCTTTTTTATTCAACAATGGCAGCAACAGAAAAAATAGATATCACCCTTTGGCACTAACATTCATTCATCTATCCATTTATCCATCCATTCATACATACATATACAGTAGCCATTTTGTTCTGGTTAAGGCAATAAAAACACATACAGTGATGGACATCAAGGAGAAGTTTAGAGAAGTTAGAGTCCAAATAATTTGCATGAGGAATCTAGGATAGTGTAATATATATAAAACAGAGGCTAGTGCATTTGTAGTATCAGGTGATATCAGGTTTGTGTTTACTGACTGCACATTATAAACTCTAGCTGAAGGAACAAAAATAATAAGTTAATGTCTCTGTGCTGTGTCTCCAGATTTAAACTCACACTCAGTAAAACTCTTCTTACTGGTTCCTCAATTCCCTTTTATTAGTCTTCTTTAAACTAAAAATCTAAATAAAACCTCCAAAATTCAAAAGACCATCCTGTAAATGTAGCACAGACACACCACCTCAGACATTTCTCTCACACGCTTAACTTATTGTATGTTATGAACAATAATTAAATAATTTTGGTCTTTTATTTCTTACTATCAGCACCTTCAAAGTAGAATAGATATTTACTTCTCATCCTAAACTGTGAACACACAGGTATATAAAGAGATTGTTTTGGATTTTTAGCAACTATGTCAATTTTGAGTACCAATATTTTATTACTTACCTTTGAAGAAAGGCTATATAAATTTAAAGATTAATTAATGATAGTAATTGTGAATAAGCAATGACATGAAATTATTATTTAGATATAATTACACTAATCAGCTTTCCTATACTTACCTATTGGGCAAATGTATGTGTAAAGAGAGATTTTGTACGAATCTGGTTCTGTTGTTCTATGATCATTATTATAAAAAGTTTGCATTTACTTTTCATACAAATATCTTGATGTAGTTGCCAATGAGCCTATTTATCACATTTACAGATTAACAGAAAATATCATAATTGTTTATAGTTTTCAAATAATGTAAACACCACAAAAACAAGTAAAGGCTTATAGTATTGTATAGATGATAAATCTTAAAATACAACACAGCTACATTAATGACTCTAGTTTTCTGTCACTGAAACTGTGTGAAGTGATGATCTGTATAAAGTTATGCTACAACTGCATCACTTCCTGGGTGTGTCCTTCTAGAGACGTGTAAAGTTCAGCACATACAGCACTATTATACAGAATCCTCACAGAGCTGTGTTCAGAAATGGATCAACTATACAACTTACTGTACATAGTGAGATACATACCACTGATTCTCACTCTAGTTACAGGTCATTTATTTATCTGTTTATTCATTTTTGATGATATTATGATATTTAGTCAGCTTTGTTAATGGTTTGCTCAACCTATTGCTGGTTATATATCGTCATATTGTGTAACTTGAGTGTGTATCTTGTTTTGTTTGTTTGTAATTGAAGAATTGAAGAATTAAAAATATAATAATAATAATAATAATAATAATAATAATAATAATAATAATTGATTTTTTCTCTAAACAACAGTTTGTTGATTTGGGAAAAATATTGTTTTTTAAAAGATACTGTATTTTCCTAGTTTACTCAGTTACATTAGATAGAAAGTTTTTCAGAAAAGTCCACAGAGCCAATTCTGAATTTAATGAAAGCAGCTGAGGCTCTGTACAGAAGTTCAGAAATTACTATTTGTTGTTCTAATTTGTGAATTTAATGAAAAAAGACTTGTTAGTTAAAGTTTTTCTCTTGCGTAGTGAGTTATCTTATTGTGGCCCAAATACAAGGACCCTGCTCACATCCCCAAGAATGTAGACTTCTGTGATTATAAATACTTCTTTGCAAAATAATATCGACTCTATCTGTTGTTTAATCCTACATACACAGTACTAGGCCTATAGGTACAGTAGACCTATACGTACAATTTTATTACAAATGTGTGACCTACACTAATCAGGCATAACATCATGACCAGCTGCATAATATTGTGTTGGTCCTCCTTTTTCTGCCAGAAAAGCCCATCATGCACTGTGCATTCTGACACCTTTCTATCAGAATCAGTATTAACTTCTTCAGCAACTTGAGTAACAGTAGCTCATCTGTTGGATCGGATCACACGGGCCAGACTTCGCTCCCCACGTGCATCAATAAGTCTTGGCCGTCCATGACACTGTCGCCAGTTTATCACTGTTCCTTGCTTGGACCACTTTTGATAGATACTGACCACTGCAGACCGGGAACACCCCACAAGACCTGCAGTTTTGGAGATGCTCTAATCCAGTCGTCCAGCCATCAAAATTTGACCTCACGCTTGCCCATTTTTCCTGCTTCTAACACATTAACTTGTTCAAAATGTTCACTTGGGGCCTAATATATCCAACCCACTAACAGGTGCCATGATGAGGAGATCATCAGTGTCATTCTCTTCACCTGTCACTGGTCATAATGTTATGCCTGATTGGTGTAAATTAATATTATATTTTTATTATTATTATATCATATTACAGCTGCATTGAATAAAATGGGATCTGGACAGATTCTCTTATCATAGGATAAGGTAAATACTCCACCCTTTCTTTATAAACACAGTTTCATGTTTAAATGACCAATCAGCAGATATAAGATGAAGTCAACTAGTTTTACAAAGTGGTTTTATTAAGCAATGAGTTAAATGGCAATAAAGAATAATAGATAAGAGAAAGAAAAGAGGCTGGTTTGTTCCACACCTCATGAAATACCACCTCATGAAATGTAATTCTATTCAATAAACATGCTTTATCACAACAATTAAGTACCCTAATATCCAAACACCACTTATAAAATATATATATATTTAAAAAACAAAAATATTTGCTCATTTTAATTATTACTACATTTTTCATTTTTATGAAGTAGAATTTTTTCCTGCTGTCAGTTTTTGTTTGTTTATTATGTAAAGAGTTTCAGCACAGTTTCCCAAACAAGGCTTAATGTAAAGCCAGGATGTTTCACTGTCATCAACACTGGAGACACTGTCATGTGATGCTGGGGGGTGGAGCTTCCTGAACATTTATCATGGTAATATATTAGAGTACAGAAAGAGCTTTTTCATTCAGCTAAAACCAGTCATCATGTTCACTGTTATATTCATGTGTCTGTGGCTTTCACTAGGTGAGTTAACACCTTTTGTTAGTTTAGATATTATGTATTGTTTATTAATTGTCTGGTTTATAGAAATCATGATTTCTGTGTGTAATTCTGGCTTGATTGTGTAAAACTTTATGTTCTCTTCTCTATGACAGGTGACTCCATGGCAGATTCAGTAAAGCCACTTTCCACTCAGAATGTTGAAGATGAAGGTGATGATGTGACTCTGTCCTGTAAATTTGAAACAAGTGCTATAGGATTCTCCCTGCAGTGGTACAGACAATATCCAAAATCTAAACCTGAGTTCCTTCTTTATATTTACAAAACTGGAGATCTAAGTGAAAACCTTCCCCCAAGAATGAATGCTACACTTAAAGATAAGAAAGTGGATCTGATCATCTCCTCTGCTGCTGTATCAGACTCTGCACTATATTACTGTGCTCTGCAGCCCACAGTGACAGGAAATCCAGCTGCACTGTACAAAAACCTTCACACAGTTTTGTTACACTCAAGGCAGTTCTGCTGGTGACAATCCTTTACTCCTAAGTGAAATTTATAATTAAATTAGAAGTGCACTAAAGACAAGGCATGGCTCCACATTTATCACCTTGAACTGTATATATCATCTAACACCAATCACACAGACCAGCAACAAGGTAATGAGAAAAACCTCCAGAACTAAGGAATGAGTTTTAGGCTTCACAGGAAATAAGAATTAGACCTCACATGCTTTGTCACTTCTGCTGTGATGGAGTATATCTGAAATTTAACACTGCAATGTGTGTGATTTAAAGTTTTGTTGCTTCATTTTATGTGTGTACTTTAATCTGTTTGTGTTAAAGCATTACACAGGAAACCTGCTCTCCACATAGCATTATCTCTACAGATGGTATAACCACTACAGAACAATCCCTGGTATTTTTACACAAGTGACTAGAACTGCCTTATTTATTAGTGCATCATTAGTTTTCTGATCTTTTGCACAGTGTTCAGTGTGAGAAACATCAATTCAATTCAATCTGAACTCTGAACACTGTTCCAAACACAGAGACCACAGATTATCAGATATGCTCTTGTCATGTAATGGAGTGCAAGCAGAGACTCTGGTAAAAAGTGTGGAGTAAAGACAGAATTATCTTTTAAATGTTTTGAATGGTTTAAAGTAATATAAGTTCTCAAAATAGACCTACACAAAGCAGAAAGAAAGAATAATAACATCAATAACATCAAATCCCCCAAACTGTTATTGTACAATAAAATAAAACTGAATTCTTAAAAAAGTTTTTCGTGTGCTAATGAGACAGGAGGAGCGCAGAAAGTCACGTGACACTTCCGCATGTCCTAATTAGCATATCACAACAATGACGGATTCTTATAGAAGAAAAAAGTCAGTGAAAAAGAGTCTTTGTTACATGACAGTTGTCTTCAAGCTACTTTGTTTCTGCTCACTCCCAATTTAAACTCACATGACACTGCATAATTGTTCATTTACTGAAAGCTTAATGCAGGCTAATTTATTCCAAATCAGAGTAACTGGTATGCATTGCATGCTCTGGTGTCTGCAAACACGGGTAGCTGCAAACGAGACCATATCACACCAATGTTACGCTCCCTGCACTGGCTGCCAGTCTGATATCGAATTGATTACAAAATTCTGTTATTTGTCTATAAAGCTCTTAACAACTTAGCTCCAAGATATCTCTCCGATTTACTCACCACTTACAATCCTGCTCGGTCACTTAGATCCCAAGATGGTCATCTTTTGTGAATACCATGGTCTCGCCTGTAACGCAGGGGAGACAGAGCCTTCGCAGTAGCTGGTCCTAAGCTGTGGAACAGCCTGCCATCACCCATTAGAACTGCTTCCACGTTAGCTGAATTCAAATCGATGTTAAAAACGCATCTCTTTTCTTCTGCTTTTAATTGTTTGTAATGTGTATGTGTTTTCCTGCTTTCATCCTTTTTTATTTTTATTCCCTTTATTTTTGTACAGCACTTTGGCAAACTAAGGTTGAATTGAAATGTGCTTTAGAAATAAAATTGAATTGAAAATTGAATTAAATTGATGTATAGAGATGTCGGCGCTTTGGTATTTAAATGCATGTGTTGTACTTCACAGAATGTCCACCAGGTGGCACATGGCACACCTCTGGCCTGAGCACATTATACAGTATAATCACTCAAAGTTTGCTATGTAGTCTTCATACTCTTGTTAAATACGCTTGTAATTTATCACGTTACATTAAAAAGTGTCCAGTAAATTTGTTAACTGCACATGTAATGTAGTGATTGTGAGAAAACATCCACAATAAATTCTGAAAGACATAAACACAGTTTCTAAAGTATATATTTTAATACTTTAATACATATATAATAATATTTACATTTTAAATGAATATATATAAATTTACCCGTGACTGTGTGAGTGTAAAGCTGCGAAGTATTTTATGTGCTTTGTAAATACTTAATTGCGCTGGTGTTGTCCTGCCATTTGCACATAACTTTTTTTTGTTCAACTTTAAAGATGCCTGTGCAAAGATAAAAATTAAAATGGAAAACCTCTTCAGATTAAAGTCATTATAATGCAAAATTTAACTGGTAGTTATTCCAGAAAAAAAGTCAAACTAAATATAATTGTGACAAAGTAGTAATATTTCGCGAATAAAGTTAACACTATGAGAAAAACGTAAAAATCACGAGATTCGTAGCAATACAGGATTAAATTCGTGATATTTTGAGAATAATGTCATTATTTACATTAGCATGTTTAGAGTGATGAATAATATATTAGGCCTATTTGTGTATAGTGAAAGTAAGGTATGAATAAAACGACTTATGCATATGCATAAAAGTGCATAAAAATGAAACTTGACTCATTGCATGCACATCCATCTGTTTTAATAATAAGGTAGGTATAACTTATCTGCTTTGAACATTACTCCAAACACGTTGATGTATATGGCCTTATAAATAAAACATTACAACTTAATCCCTACAGTATATTGCATGAGTTTAATACTGTTGCATGAAGTCAAACACATTAAATGACGTGCTTGGCCACGGAATTTCTCTCAGAAGCAGATTAAAACAAGCAACAAAGAAAGTAAATGTGTGGAATTCATATTTAACATTTTCAGCTGTGAGTTTTCAATGTCATAACTTCATGGTTAAAAAGTTTAAAAAGTTAGTATGAAAGGTTAAAGTATTGTAAGTTATTGTGTCTTTTGAGACACAGCCCTGACCTCTAACTCCAAAAGATATGTTTAAGAGGTGAAGTCAGATGCACTGATTCTCACTCTAGTTACAGGTAATTCATTTTAATCAGTTTACCAAAAGTTTTAATTCTTACAATCATATTTAATGAGTTAATTAGTTGCATTAATTAATAACCATGTTTTTTATTATTCATCCAGTCATTTCTTTATTTCTTAAGTCAATATTAATAAAACGTATAAACCAGTATAAATGAAGATTCTAAAACCACATCAAAGATCCTTCCTTTACCAACCTGTTATCAGAAAACCACAGACACAAACAATGTTTGTGGTAATTCTGTGGTATAAATCAATAAATAAAAAAGTAGTAAAGTATATATATATATATAGTTACTTAAATGGTTTGAGGAAATCGATGGCCTTAAATGGTTTGAGTTGACAGAACACAAACTGATAAAGTTAGTCTTGATTAATTTGAGTTCAGTCAACTCAAACCATTTAAGGCAATCGGTTTCCTCAAACCATTTGTGTAGCTAAAATGTTATTTGGACTTAATTACATCTGTTACCTGAACACAAACAGATTTAAAGACTAAGCAAAATCGAACTTTCCTTGGTTCCAGGAACCAAAAAAAAAAAAAGTCAGCTTCTTGGGGTAGCTGATATGAAGGGCATAAAGCAGCCCAAAAAGCAGCATCAGAGCACTGACCCAGGATTTTGAAGACATCACCACGTCATCTTCAAGGACAATCAAGACATACAAACAAAAAAACAAAGAGGCAAAACAAAATTAATACCAGTGGTTCCCATTAGAATGAACTAAACCTTATAATTACAACATAACAAGCCTCTGCAAATAGTGCAGATCATGTTCATGACTTTGGAGTATGAGCTTTACATATGACAATGATATAAACATACAGAAAACAATGCACATCAAATTTAGATATTATATTTAGATAATGTGTTTAATGTGTGTGTTGAACCATGTTAATATTTTAGTAAAGTCTAAATCAAAGTAATTTTTGAAGCTTGAAAATACAGATTGCCTTTAATTGGACAGACAAAAGGAGAGAAAAAGATTTAAACGTACCTTTAACAAAAATCTAATGGAATTACACGAGGGTGAGTAAATGAATTATATAATCATCATTTGAGTAAACCTTTCCTTTAAGATTACTGAAATGATCAACTGTACAGCTACTCTAGCTGTATTTTTTTCGATGTCGACAAAAAGATCAAAATGTTTCAGAAAGTAGTCCTGATGAGCCTTACCGTGTGTGTCTTGAAAACATCTGACGAGTCTTCCTTCAAGTAAAGCGGCAGTCCAGCCAGGACAAGAGTTCCAATGACACTGATGTCATCCTGATCCTTAAAGACAAAACAAAAAATGACCATACTTTTAATTCCCAACTAAGCAACATTTTGAATTTATTAACATGATTAATGATGAGACAACATTCTAACACTGCAAACCTAGCTACAACATGTAACAGCACTAGTTATTACCTGGCACTTTCTTACTAATCCACATAACAGGCAAATTCCTTTAGGCAGTTTAATAACAGCACAAGCACATTTTAAGGATTAGTTCATCCACACACAAAAATTGTCATCATTCACTTACTTGCATGTTATTCTACACTACTTTGTGTAATTTATTTATTTTGTTTGTATAGACTACTGTTTTAGAATGCCTTCATGTTTTTGTCTTTTCTGGCAACTGAAAACATTCATCATTATTATATTTAACTGATTTTAATTATTGATAATGTTTTTAACCTGTACAGCCCTTGAGTATGTTCAATGGGAATTCCACTTACATGTTCATGATAGTCTTTTAATATTTTAGCCATCTGGTTGCCAATGGTACCATCCTTCGATGCCTTAGCTCTGAAAAGTGTCAGGAGTTGTGGAGTGTGCTTGTCCAGGGAAATGTAAAAGGTTTGCTGCGAATTACAGGACTTGGTTACAGATGTATGTTATCTAGCTAGCGAACCTCACTAATCATTTCATTTACACAATATCATATAGAGTGTAAAGCTTGCTGAACTCGGGTGAAGGTTTTAATAATTATTCCGTATAATATTTAGATAGATTTCGGATGATGGACTGGGACAGGAGGTTTTTGAGACTTTAATCAGTCACCATGTACGGTGAATTTACACAAGCTAATGCTAATGCTAGATAATGCAAACTAATGCTAATATTTGTCTGTTTATTCTCAGCTTAACTAGTTTACAAACTCACAGGTTCATTAACGTTTCGGCGTTAAAAAGGAAATTTTTGTATTTTTACGTCTCCCTTTTTAAAAAAAAAAAAATATATCAAAATCCTCTATTTCTGGGTGTGGGTGAAAAAAACACTGGTTTATCTACACTGTTAGCAAGCCTGGATAATTAACTTGGTAGCATCATTAAGATAAATATCGTAACGAGTAATGCAAACCTTTTAACCGGTAAACAAACCTTTCCTTTATTTTACTCAAGCTGTTTTTACTGTAAGGAACGTGACAGAATGTTAGATGTGTTATTATGAAACTGCGATGAGAAGAAGCACTTATGATGGGGCGGCGGGAGGAAATGTACAGTACATCATCTTTTTTGGAGAACAGGACATGTTTAGGCTTACATCCTGCTTCGTGTTAAGGTGTAAATTAAGTAGCCATCTAGAACACCATAAGTGAATTACAGAGATTTTTTTGTTTTTTACGTTTTAACAGGATGCAGTTGGCGTACAGCTGGCCTCCGTGGCTCCGATTCGGTTCCTGAGGACTCCTTCTCATCGGGACTCCATCAAAGCAGAGCTCTCCGGGTCCTGTGTAAGCTTATGAATGCCTGTGTAACATGACAGCTGTTTAAATCTGAAAGACTTTGATAATAGAGAACTCCATTAGGACTCCATTATGTAAAGTTAATTTCTTTTTGTAACTTTTCTGCTCTCTGCAGGCCTACCAGTACAACCTCGTGGACATGTTTTACGAGCTGCTTCTCTGCGGATACTTCACGAAGGGCTTAACGCCTCAGCCAGTAAGCGTCTTATCGGGAGATTTAAAAGCGATGCTTGAATGTAGTTTGAGAACAGGATCTATTTTATTTCATTTTGTTTTCCCATATTTTAAACCCTGGCATTAACGGAGCTTTATTTGAAGTGAATAGACAAAACATTCTAAGTGAATCCAAATACAGATAGAAAAGTTAGGTGTGTGTTTGAAGAAGCCACATGTTCACTCACTCTGCAGTATTAAGTGCAGTTCTCATAAACAATAGTGGCAGGTTTGATGGTTTATTTACTTAATGACAGTGTAAAGATCACATGCTGGAATTTGATTCTGTTCTAGGAATAAAAATGTGGATATTGTACAACTCTTTTGACAAGCAGCTGATCTGATTTATTTTTATTTTATTTTATGTTTGTTTGTTTGTTTATTTTACTGAGCATGCTATTTAATGTGTTCATCATGTGTGTCTTTGCAGGGTCTTTAATATATTTTTGAGAATTACAGGATACCTGAAAGTATGTATAACTAAGAATAAGTATTGTGGAAAATAAAAACACAGTTTCCATCACACAATCAGGAAATAAATAAGCTCTACTGAAATAGTGCCCCATAATCAATTCTTGAGGTAGATGAGCTACAACAGCTAAAGACCACATCGGGTTTCATTCCTGTTCACCAAGAACAGAAATCTAAGACTACAGTAACAACCCTGTAAATGACATAATTTGGCCCAATGGCAAGAGCTGCTTACTTGGTTCACATTTAGCGTCTGGATTCCAAAAAGGTTTGAATCCCACAGGAGCCTCGCTTTATTGTTAACTTGACTTTGTGTAACCGAGTTCCTTTTACTCGGACCCCAGTCCATATGAGCAAGAAGGTCATACAGTTACAGAGTACAGTGAACCTTCATTGGCGCACATCAAGGTAACCAGGATGACCTGGCTCGTTGGTCTAGGGGTATGATTCTCGCTTAGGGTGTGAGAGGTCCCGGGTTCAAATCCCGGACGAGCCCTGGTTTTTCATGGAATAGAGTGGTTGGGATAAAACTAATGGATACTTGCACTGCCCGCTTGGTTCTCGCTTGGAAGTTTGTTTCTCCAGAGGTCCAAGAAGGTTCAAATCCCACTGTAATTACCTCTGAAAATTAAAGCTCCAACCTGGAGCCTATCTCTGGAATACAGGGAGTGGGATGGAGAATGTCTCACTTTGTGGAGACATGATCCTCTGAAATATTAATATAATAGAGTACAGAAAGACCTCAGAATATTGTCATTTTACTAACACCATTCATCATGTTCACTGTTATATTCATGTGTCTGTGGCTTTCATTAGGTAAGTTAACATTGACCTTTTCAGAAAGGAGGGTAAAAGGTAAATCCCTATGCCACCACGTCTGTCTGCTAAAGTTGATGATAAAACTAAACAAGTGGATCTGATCATCTCCTCTGCTGCTTTTAATGTTTGATAATATACAATTAGAAGGTAATTTATTCATAATCACACTCTCTGGTATCACCCAGATGAGGATGGGTTCACATTTGAGTCTTCCTCATATCGTCTCACAGAGTTTTTTCTTGCCGCTGTTGCCTCAGAGTTGCTCATTAGGGGTAAAGTTAATTTTCAACTTTGTAATTTCTATTCTGAATTTCTGTATTTCTGTAAAGCTGCATTGAGACAGTGTCTATTGTTAAAAGTGATATGAATGAAAATGAAGTGAACTGAATTTAATTACCTTTTGGGAACAGACACAGCAAATTTACTTATGAGAGATTGGATCCAGTTTACTCATGGATCCAGTTTCCTATGATTTTCCACAGCAAATTATCATAATTATTTATAAATGTACAAATAATTAAAAAAACACACAAACAGATAAAGGCTTATAGTATGGTATAGATGATGAATCTTAAAATACAACACAGCCATATTAATGACTCTACACTACAACTGCATCACTTCCTGGGTGTGGCCTTCTAGAGACGTGTAAAGTTCAGCACATACAGCACTATTATACAGAATCCTCACAGAGCTGTGTTCAGAAATGGATCAACTATACAACTTACTGTACATAGTGAGATACATACCACTGATTCTCACTCTAGTTACAGGTAATTTTCATCAGTTCATCAATTAATTAATGGAATTAACTAATATTCATCGAATTAATTCATTTATTTTTAATGTCAGTGTTTTTGGTGTTACACAAAAAACATTTTTAGAATTTTTCGATATTTGTATTATATTTTTATTAATCATTTTTCAATACAACAGGCAGTTCTGCTGATAAAATTTGGCCGAAGGACAAAGATGTCAACATTGTGGGGAAGGAAACAGACACTGTTACTCTGAGATGTTCATATGAATCAAGCAGTGATAGCATTCTGCTTTACTGGTACAGACAATATCCTAACAGCGCACCACAGTTTTTACTGCTTAAAGGTGCAAAGTCAGCAAGTTCAGCTCAGCGCAACCCCTCTGGCTCTCGATTCAATGCAGAAACATCCCCAGACTCTACTGAACTCACTATCAAACATCTGCAGATCTCAGATTCTGCACTCTATCACTGTGCTCTTACAGTAGTAGCACAGTGATACAGAGTCACTGAGAGACTGTACAAAAACCTATGAAATAATTCATTTGAAGTTCAACGTTTAATATCAAAGATACTTCCTTTAGCAACTTATCAGTTAACCACAGACACAAAAGACATTTGTGGAAACATATGCAGCTGAAGAAAGAGAATAAAATAAAGAGGCACTGTGTCACTTGTTGCTGGTGTGTACTGTTTAAAATTTAATTCATTGTACTTTGCTGCAGTTTTTCCCCATGATTAATTCGAATGAATTTTCATTCATGTATATGTACAAACACAAATTAGGATTTGTCATGTATTCTAAGAGGCACAATATTGTACAACTTGTTTGGGGATTCACAACATTCAGAAGTGTCTAATTTAAGAGGTGTAGTATAATCTAGGGAAGGAGAATAATATTTTCAAAGGTGTCCCAAAGTAACATTGTCAACCTTGCAGAAAATATCCCAATGGCATTTTCCCCATTGTTCTCTTAAAGGTTTTGTGGAGGACAGGGGAGTCAGGGAATCAAACCTGAGGTAAATTTTATGCAGTGTGCTTGATGATGATGATACTTATGTATTTTGATTTAAAAAAAGCACTTGTCTGGTGCCTCCATTGTCTTGGACTTCCAAATGTCATCAAAATGCAGACAAAAGCCATAAATATCATTAAAATAAGTTCAGGTGCTCTAACTGGCAGACTGTTACAGATTTGCAGTTGCAGGTCACCATGTCAACATGACAGATGAAGAATATCAATATTGTATTTATACTACACACTTATACTGATCAATGCGTACTGTATCAGTGGCCGAGCAGAAGATACTGAATCAGAAGCAGTAGGTACTGATTTAGTCATTGAAAAGTAAGGAACAGGTGTGCAGCAGTGGGGCGGTAGGGTGCATACAACGTTAACAAAAAAACATGGGAACATAATTAAACCCTGCCAGACCGCCCTCTGGTGTCCTGACAGGGAACTGTCCAGCAGTCCATGACAGTAAATGCAGTCAGTCTGCCTAAAGATTTCTAAAACCTGGTTAGTTATGCTGCATTTCTCATTCTATAAATGTCACTTTGTTCAGTTTAATTATGTCTGTGATGGACCTGTACTGCAGGAGAGAAGAGCTTACACACTCTGTACAGATGGCAGTAGATAAAGTTTTAAAATGTTTTACTGACCTAAACAGAAGATGGGAAATTTTGCCAACAGAGCATAATTCCCAGGCTACAACACAAACATGTTAATATGACTAATTATGTATTTACATGTGTATCATTACATAACTGAATTCCACAATGGGTTCATTCATTAATCTTCCTAATCAGAGTCACTGTGGCTCCAGAATCTATCATGGACACACTAGGCATAAGGAGGGAATACACCAGTGGTGGGCCGTCAGTGTCAGCAAGGCCTTCTCTGCTGGCCTAAACAGCAGTGATCTGAATCACTGACTTGCATTTTAATATATTTAATATATTTTTCCATGAAAGTGTACTAAATTTTTCCCAATTGTCTATTCTCTACATTTCATAGCTTTTCTCTTGGTTGCGCTGCTTCCAGTAGTGTATATTTATGATAAGAGTATTTATCCAATCATATTTCAGTCACTGGCTGACATCATGTGTTGCCAGGGTGAAAGAAATCTGCCTTAAGGCCTTCAGAATCAATAGTGCAGGCGCCCATAGCTTAAAATAAATGGCAATGGAATTGTTAAATTAACCAATCAGATTTCGAGTTGGTGTCACTGGGGCCATCTATCAGGCATACAATTACGTCAGCAATTTCCCGTCCTTTAATTGGATAATCAGAGAATATATACTTTGCTATTTAAAGGTTGATTAGTATCTATTGCCGTGGCGTCATAATGATGGTATAGAGGTGGATTAATTCAGGAAGGACACCAGTGAAGGCCTAGGTGTGAAATGCACAGCCCACCACTGGAATATACCATATCACAGGTGTGGAAAAAGTACTGAGATTGTACATGTACATGAAGCTTTGCACATTGTCACTATTTGTGTAAGTATTTTCATCTCTACTGAAACCAGTGCTACTTAATGAAAAGAAATTAATTTGTATTTAGTTAATGTTGATTGTTTGCATGAAATGAACCAAGGTCCTGCCACTTAATATTGGCTTCCTTTCATTCCTTTCTGTTCTTTGGGCACATCCCCAAGAACACTGCTTGTTGATGTCTCCTTTCCAACAAAATGGAGTTAGTGAAATTATTACAATAGTCATCAACTGAAAAGTTTAGCATGAGCCCATAGAACAGGAAGATGTACATTTGCAGGGTACAATGAAATTGCATCAGTGCACAAGTTCCCTGTCCAGGGCAATCTGGCTCATTGGTCTAGAGTTATGATTCTCACTTTGGGTGTGAGAGATCCCAGATGAGCCCTTCCTATATTGTTAAAATGTTACATGGAATAGCCTGAGTGGGACAAAACTAATGGAAACTTGGAGTGCCGGCTGCTTGGTTCTCATTTGGAAGCTTGTTTATCGAGAGGTCCCAGGAGGTGCAAATCCCATGGTGTATTTCACCAAATAACCTCTGAAAATCAAAGCTCCAACCGTGAGCCTATCCCAGGAATGCTGGGAGTAGGGTGGGTCCTTGGATTGAAGCCTCTTATAGGACACCATGCATGAACCGGGGGGCCTTTCGCGTGTTAGGCGAACGTAATAACCACTACACTACAGAAACTACAAAGAAGCTATTCGGGCTCTCATCTTCAAAATAAATCAATTAAACCAAAAAAGAAAACAAAAAAAAGACAATATCAAGACTTTTGTTCGCCAGTGCAAATGAGCAGAAAACGTGAAAACAGTCACGCTACAGAAACTATGTGGGAGTGGGGCCGGATCTCAGTTTCAGCTTGTTCCCAAGGCACGGGCGCTACAGAGCGCAAAACTCGAGTCTTATTCGACGCAAAGCACAAGCCCCTGACCACCAAAAGTT
The DNA here is from genome assembly GCF_019097595.1 of Hemibagrus wyckioides. Lineage (NCBI taxonomy): Eukaryota > Metazoa > Chordata > Actinopteri > Siluriformes > Bagridae > Hemibagrus > Hemibagrus wyckioides. The sequence continues at coordinate 131,469 of NW_026690792.1, read as the reverse complement.
GTTTCTGCCCAGTTTCGAACCAGGGACCTTTCGCATGTGAGGCGAACGCGATAACCACTACACTACAGAAACAGAAGCGAGGGAAAGCGTTTCCTTTCGGCGGGGGAACCGCAAAGTAAGTAAATAAATAAATATTCGATCAAAGCAAAGGCTTAAGCGTTCCTTCAACCGAGTAATGAGCGCGCGGCCTCAGGCGTTGGTGGTATAGTGGTGAGCATAGCTGCCTTCCAAGCAGTTGACCCGGGTTCGATTCCCGGCCAACGCACTACATTTAAGCCACATTTTGGAGCGTGGCAAATGTACGAGGGCCGCCCTTGAAAAGGCAAATGGAACAGGAAAGTCCGCCAGCTGCGTTTAGCAGGCTTTGGCAAGAGTGTGACGAAGGCTTCTCTGCTTGTGAGAGGTCTTTCCACAAGTGATTTCCACTAAGTGGTTGCTTGCTGCCTGAGGCCAAAAAAAAACAGCCCTACTTGTTGCTCGACTCGAACAAGCAAACACTTGTTCATGCACTAAAGCCCATTTGAAGCTAGGCACCACATAGTGGAGAAACTGCTCTAGTCACCTTCAGGGTCCTGATTAGGACAAGTGGGCTCTTACTGGAGCAAAGCTCAAGGCTTGTTTCTGCCCGGTCTTGAAAGTCAAAACGGAACGGCAATGTCCACCAGTTGCATTTGACAGGCTTTGGCCAGAGTTCTTTGGTGAGAGCTCTTTCCGATTTCCAATTGCAGTGTAAGTGATGGCTTGCGGCCTGCAGCAAAAGCCCCTACGCGCTGCTTGATTTGAAGTAGACACTTGTTCATTTTCTAAGCACTAAAGCGCATTTCAATCTAGGCATCCCATTGTGGAGAAACTGCTCCAGTCACCTTCAGGGTGCCGATTAGGACGAGTGGACGCATACTGAAGCAAAGCTCAAAAGCCTTGGGTTGTTTCTGCCCGGTTTCGAACCGGGGGCCTTTCGCGTGTTAGGCGAACGTGATAACCACTACACTACAGAAACTACAAAGAAGCTATTCGGGCTCTCATCTTCAAAATAAATCAATTAAACCAAAAAAGAAAACAAAAAAAAGACAATATCAAGACTTTTGTTCGCCAGTGCAAATGAGCAGAAAACGTGAAAACAGTCACGCTACAGAAACTATGTGGGAGTGGGGCCGGATCTCAGTTTCAGCTTGTTCCCAAGGCACGGGTGCTACAGAGCGCAAAACTCGAGTCTAATTCGACGCAAAGCACAAGCCCCTGACCGCCAAAAGCTGTTTCTGCCCGGTTTCGAACCGGGGACCTTTCGCGTGTGAGGCGAACGTGATAACCACTACACTACAGAAACAGAAGCGAAGGAAAGTGTTTCCATTCGGCGGGGGAACGGTACAATTGCGGTGTAAGTGATGGCTTGCAGCCTGCAGCTAAAGCCCCTAAGCGCTGCTTGATTTGAAGTATACACTTGTTCATTTTCTATGCACTAAAGCGCATTTCAAACTAGGCATCACATTGTGGAGAAACTGCTCCAGTCAGAAACTGCTCCGGTTTCGAACCGGGGGCCTTTCGCGTGTTAGGCGAACGTGAAAATATACAGAAGCAGCTCGGGCTCTCATCTTCAAAATAAATCAATTATTACAGCTGGCATTATTGATATTAGAGAAATACGCTGACCAGCTGCTGTTCAGAGCAGTTCTGTATCTAAGCAGGTGTTCAGTGTAATCTATAGAGTGTACAGATTTGCTGGGTTTCCTTTATAATTGCTAAAATGGTCACTCTGACATCTCTTGGTGGGGACATGTTTTTTAAAATGGCAAGGTTATAGCTAGGTAGAACCTAGGGAAAGTTTTGTAGACTCAAGAATATAAATAGCATAAATAGAGGAAAAGAAAGATATGTTTCTTGATGAACACAAGATGGCGAACTTGGTTATCTTATGGTCTGACAAGTACAAGAGCACCTTCTGTAATATAGGCTCTGCCTGTTCTTCTATCATTCATACTGCACAAATATTTAACCCTTGCCATTGTTAATCTCAGGAGCTAAACTAATTTCAGACATATAAAACAACTGTTCACTTTAGACTAAAGTGTTTTTTTCTGATTCAACATTAAAGTCCATGGAGAAGAAAGGGGGATTTGTTCATCTCCTCTGCAACTGTATCAGACTCTGCACTATGCTACTCTGCTCTAACCCTAACCCACAGTGACAGGAAATCCAGCTGCACTGTACAAAAATTTTGACAGTTCTGTTATATTGAAAGTTTTACTGAATTGAAGATACATGTTTTAAGGTTTTTCTTCTTGATAAAAAACCTGAACAGGCTGTGCTGGTTCAGCACCATCAATGTTTTGGATAGCAGAGGAGCACATGGCTGCGGTGTGGAGCGAGTGAAGCATGGCAAAGCTGTTGGAGACCGAAGAAGACATCCCTAAGCCATTGCACTCGTCACTGCTCCACCGTACCTGGACCCCTTTCAGCCCCTTTCAGCCATCAACCAAGGCTGTGTAACCATGTTTTCCCTATTTTGCTCCTTTTTCTATTTTCACTGAATTTTGTACTCAAAGATTCTTTTTTTCCCTATGTGCACCAAATAAATACACTGTGAATTTTAACCTTCGCTGTCTCATGTATGTCTGTTAAGCCCTCACTGCCTGAGTAGTGTGGGAGATAATTTTGTAAATGAGGATATATGTATGCGGTGTGTGTTTGATGTAGTGTGAAATAATCGGGGGACAGCAGGAGTGAGTTCTCAGGTAAGGTTTACTCGTTAGGTCGTTTGAGCTTAAGAACAATATAAGGTTTAACACGGCATGTTGGCCTGTCACGGGCCTTGCACACAGGCTGCAAGGGCTTTGAAGAACAAATAGTTGTATGAATGATGTCAGTCTGGCAGGCCTTCTCTGCGGTACCAGGCTTTCCAAACTTGGACCAATCAATGGCAGAGATGCACCCTAGATTATTATGGTCAATCTTCGCTCCGCTGGTACCTGGAGCGGCAGTGATCTCATCATGAAGAAAACGCAGCGCGTGCTGGATGGCAATGGTGGTACCAGGCGAAATATCTAGAGTACATACGTAGAAGACAGTGGATAAATCAGAAAAGCCGTGAAGTGTAGAGTGTAATAAAAGAAGGGTGTTGGCCCCTGAAGGACTGAGAACTTACCCATGCTGTCTCCTGAAGAAGAATGAGGTGTTGGCAAGAGTGAGGCCGAAGACAATCCCACTGGTGGGGGCGGAAACGCCCAATTTGTTAATATAATGATGTAGGGAAGTTTTAATTATAATGGTATTTGAAAAGTTGTAAGTTCAAAGATAATGGTGTAAAAAAGAGTCTAAAAAGTCTAAAAAAGAAAGATGGGTGGGATTGTCTAGGCAAAGAACCAGTGACGTGTTGCATTGGGAAGATAAGGGAAATGTATATAAAGGCTGTAGTTGGAGTTCCCCGAAGAGAGGTTGTTGGGACGTTCATGCGTGAGCATCTCAATTCTTGTGTCAGCGCTGATTACAAAATAAAATCTCTTATCTGCATTCATCTAGTCTGCTTGATTGGCTTATTTAGTTTTGAGGCCTTACTAACTATGAGTCTCACTTAGACTGAGCTGTCGGGTCAGTGTGGAGCTGGAGTCAGATTTTAGTAGTGAGTACAGTAGAATTTTTATTCCACAGTAGCTACAACCTGTATTCTCTAATAAGTTAAAGTCATAAAGTTTCTTCCTCATGTCATCTCAAAGGTTTCCTCCATGTAACTGTTTCCTTTCGGTTACTCATGATTGATTTAAATCTACAATTGCAAAGTATTTCATTAAATTAAAGTTTCTGACTCTGTTCACGTTCATTACATTAAAGTATCTATAATTATGTAATGAACCTGTTTACCCAAATAAGTAGCTAAAAAAATTTAACAACCATGAAACCAGGACAACAGAGAAACTAGTTTCACCAAGAAAAGATAACATGGGACATGCCAAAGAAATGAACAAGTGGGCCAGAAATAAAACCAGATTAGTGACCAAAAACACATTTCCTCTTGAATCCGTTCATTTATCAGCATCTACATACTATATTCTGATTGTACACATGGATATATCGCCAACATACTGCATAATCTATTGAAAGACATACTGCAAAGAAATATACATTTTTAAGTGCTTATATATTTTTTTCACATTTTGTACTGTTACAACCTGGACCTGAAATGAACTTAACTGGGATTACACAGTATATCATGATTATATATATAATACTGTATATTAAATCATGTTTGTTGACTTATTTTGCCACCTATTGGGATAATAGAGATAAGATAGTGTTTTTCCCCCTGAATGTTTTCATTCAATTACTTTCAGAAATGATCATGATTTATAACAAAATTCATTTTTGTGGGCCATATTAGCCAATATCAAGCTATGAACATGGACTTCGAGCAGTGACAGACTGTAAAATTACATCCAAATTCTAACAGCAACATACTGTTTTTCCAAACAGTACGATACAGTAACATACTTGTAAAATCTTAAGCAGGTTACCATAGAATTTAACAGTAATATACAGTATTTTCTTTTTGTGGTATAGACCAGTCAAACACATGCACTGTAAAAAGTAATTGTTGAATCTACTCAAGAAAAACTTGTAAATTTAACTGACTTTAGAAAATTTGTTGATTTAAATTGATTAGACTGTGTAGTGTGAACTAAACTTAAGAGTACTTAAGAGTATTTATTTATTTATTTATAGGTTCTGGGTCTTTTTCCCCTTTGCGCTATAAAATAACCTGGAAACCAGTAAGATTTAAGCTTATTGCCAATCAGCTGCTGCTACATCACAATCCACCATATTTGTATGAACAGAGCTTGATATATTTACTGGCCTTTGGTTAAGTTTCAGCATAGGACGAAACAATTACTATTACAATTATTATTACTATCACAATTAGAATTACTCTTCTAATTTCTTAAACACGCTTTTGTCTCATGCATGCGCAATGTGACAGAACACAGGTGTTTGGAGAAGACATTGACGAAGAAGAACTCAAAGAACAGCACGTTTTAGGGATGTAGTAGAATGACTAGGTATGCTCACAATGATCTGTTTATAAACATCAGTGTCTCTTACAACTTAAATACAATTTTATTTGCTAGTTGTGTGGAAAGAGGAAAAGACATAAAAAGGCACACTGAAGTAGTTTTATGTCAAATGCGACCAGTGCTACGTTGCAAAAATCGACTTTTACTGAACACTTGTTTTATTACATTTCTAAGCTATTTTAATCGGTTGTAAGTTCATGGTTTATCATTAATGATATGTAAAAACCTGTGCGGCCTTTATGAACATTCTTTCTAGAACGTTTGATCCGCACGTGTGGTTCACATGGAAATGAACAACATGATGCCTGAATTAAGATAGCTTAATTAACAAGCATGTACCATATTTTGTGTTTTTTATTTAGTGTATGCTTATTTTGGGGACTTAAATTCATGCAGTGGAAGTGTAGGTTTTGCTTGTTTTCGTGTGAAAAGTGGGCTCAGCTGTTGAAACACTACAGAATAAAACATGGAAGCTACACTAGAAGTACTCCAATTCCATGTCTCTACACAGATTGTCTGTGCTCATTCAAATCATTTAATGCAATAAGTGTACACTTAACAAAACATCATTCACATCAGGCACATGGTAGCCTATCCAGTCCATGTGATAACATCCCTTTGATATTTCACTGCCCACTTTGCAGTTTTGAGGAGCCCTGCACAGAGTCTATTTTTTTTCTCATTTGCGGCAGCATCTCAAAAATCATAGAACTGTGCAGTTTCCCTACAACTATTGCAATTTTGAGAGCAATATCTACTCTACATTTAATTCCCATAAATGTAGAGAGCATGGAGCATTTGATCAGAGGCAGTTAAAATCTGACGTTCTCTTGTATGTTGCTACACACAGTGTAGATAATGTGCAACAAGAATAGCCCTTGAGCGCTGATCCTGTAGATGAACTTTTGGAGATAAATGATATAGAGATTGAAAACTTTGATGAATTGCGTCCTCAGTTGGAGCCTCACTCTTTCTCAAATTATAGCCTCACTCTCTCAAAATGCAGGTGACTTTGCATGTTTCTGACTTGGCTGCACAGGAAATAATTCAACATATAAATCAAATTTTACTTCTTTCATCTTGACAATGACCAAAGATGGTGAGCCTCTTTCCACAATAAGCAGAGGAGCATCATATTTTCAGAGTGAATTTCTGATTGCCATGCCAGTTGAATACAAGCTTGATTCAGAGTCAGTCTCTTATGTGCCAGTTCTGCAAATGTTGCAGAAAATGCTAAACTGGGCTGACATTCTATATAGGGTTCTTTGCAATGATCGATTAGTTAATGAATTTAAGACTTACAGAGATGGCACTCAAGATTCAAGATTCAAGAAGCTTTATTGTCATTTCAACCACATATAGCTGACGCAGTACATAGTGAAATGAAATAACGTTTCACCAGGACCTGGTGCTACAGAAACATACAACATCAAGATCAAACACAAAAAAAACACAGAGCTAGGACAGAAGTTTGTCTTAGCCACATAAAGTGCACAGTGTGCAGCTAGGTGCAAACAGATCGAAGACAAGACAGTGCAAAAATAATAAATACAAACAAAAGGCAACACAAAAACACAGGACACTTAGTGCCGAAAAGAAAGAAAAGAACATGTGTAATGGAATATAAGTGAAATAAAATAAGATAAAAAGAAATGATGTAAAAAATATTGTGCAAAAAAAATTCAACAGCAGCAGTTGAGGTAGTGCAAATAGAAATAAACATAAGTATAACTATAGCAGCGTATGACAGGTAGTGGTAGTGCCACAAGTAATGAACAATTTAAATTATGTGTGTGTGTATGTGTGTGTGTGAGTGTATCCATCCAGGTGAGAGAGAGAGAGTGTGTGTGTGTGTGTATGTGTGTGAGAGAGACAGAGAGTTTTGTACAGTTCAGTCTTGAGTGTGTGTGTGTGTTTATGTGTGTGTGTGAGAGAGAGTTGTTCTACAGTTCAGTCCTGGGTGTTGAGGAGGCTGATGGCTTGAGGAAAGAAACTGTTCAACAGTCTGGTTGTGAGGGCCCGAATGCTCCGGTACCTCTTTCCAGATGGCAGGAGGGTGAATGCTGTTAGCTTTGCAGATGCAGCGTGTGGTGTAAATGTCCGTGATAGAGGGGAGAGAGATTCCGATGATCTTCTCAGCTGTCCTTACTATCCGCTGAAGGGTCTTGCGATCCGAGACGGTGCAGTTCCCAAACCAGGCAGTGATGCAGCTGCTCAGGACGCTCTCGATGGTCCCTCTGTAGAACACAGTCAGGATGAGGGGAGGGAGATGGGCTTTCCTCAGCCTCCTCAGGAAGTAGAGGCGCTGCTGGGCTTTCTTGGTGATGGAGCTGGTGTTGAGTGACCAGGTGAAGTTCTCTGCCAGATGAACACCAAGGAATTTGGTGCTCTTGACGATCTCCACCGAGGATCCATCGATGAACAGCGAAGAATGGTCACTCTGTGCTCTCCTGAAGTCAATCACCATCTCTTTAGTCTTGTCAACGTTCAGGGAGAGGTTATTGGCTCTGCACCAGGCTGTTAGATGTTGCACCTCCTCTCTGTAAGCAGACTCATTGCTCTTACTGATGAGACCCACCACAGTTGTGTCATCGGCGAACTTGACAGTGTGGTTGGATCTGTGCATTGCTGCACAGTCGTGAGTCAGCAGAGTGAACAGCAGTGGACTGAGCACACAGCCCTGAGGAGCTCCAGTGCTCAGTGTGGTGGTGCTGGAGATGCTGTTCCTGATCCGGACAGACTGAGGTCTCCCAGTCAGGAAATCCAGGATCCAGTTGCAGAGAGAGGTGTTCAGGCCCAGCAGGCTCAGCTTCTCAATCAGCCACTGAGGGATGATTGTGTTGAATGCTGAACTGAAATCTATGAACAGCATTCGAACGTAGGAGTCTTTACAGTCCAGGTGTGTGAGGGCAAGATGGAGGGTTGTGGTGATGGTGTCATCCGTGGAGCGGTTAGGATGATACGCAAACTGCAAGGGGTCCAGTGAGGGTGGTAGCTGTGACTTGATGTGCCTCAGGACGAACCTCTCGAAGCATTTCATCACAATTGGTGTGAGTGCAACGGGATGATAGTCATTGAGGCAGGAAACCGTAGACTTCTTAGGCACAGGGACGATGGTCGTTGTCTTGAGGCACATTGGGATGATGGAGCTGCTCAGCAAGATGTTGAAGATGTCAGTGAAGACATATGCCAGCTGCTCCTCACACTCCCTCAGCACTCTGCCAGGAATGTTGTCTGGTCCAGCAGACTTCCGTGGGTTAACTCTGCATAGAGTTCTCTTCACATCAGCTGTGGTGAGACAGAGCACCTGGTCGTTTGGAGGAGGGATGGTCTTCCTCGCTGTTGTGTTGTTCTGTGCCTCAAACCGTGCGTAGAAGTCGTTCAGCGCATCTGGAAGGGAATCTGTAGTTGGTGATCGCCTGGATGCCCTGCCACATGTGCCGGGAGTCTCCGCTGTTCTGGACGTGGCCATGGATTCTCTCAGTATCAAGAAAATGACTTTTTCAACACTGAGACCTTCAGGATTGTCCTAGGTCTTTATTTTGATGAATTTGAGCTTGCCAATCCCCTTGGCACTTCTCAAAAGAAACATAAAATATTTGCTCTCTATTGGGTTCTAGCCAACCTTTCCTCAAAAGATCTTTCATCACTTCAGTCAACTCAGCTAGCATTTTTATGCAGAGCTAGTGCAATTTAACATCATGGTTACAAAGACATCTTGCACCCACTTGTTAGGGACCTTGAAACTCTTGAAAAGCATGGTGTATATATTGAACAGTTAGGAGACTGTTTGAAAGGAAGTTTGCTTTTTGTTTCATCTGATAATCTGGGTGCACATTCTTTTGCAGGACTACAGGAGAGTTTCAGTGTTGAGCACCCATGTCGGTTCTGCTTTGCAAAGAGGAGTGAAATCCAGGAGAAGGAGGTCTGGTCGGGAACATGGTGTGAAAGGTGGCTGTGTGTTAAGTGAAAGGTTGGAACATTTTCACACAGTTGGTGGTTTTCCACCTGACATAATGCACAACCCTATGGAGGGTGTCATCCCTATTGAAATGTCCTTGTGCATTAATGATTTGGTATCAAGGAAATTAATATCTCTTGAATCCCTGACTCAAGCTATCAAGCAGTTACCTTACAAATTCTCAGACAAAGTTTATCAGCCTCAGATCATCCCAGGCACATTTGCCTCATAAGGTACCACTGGGGGTAATGCCCATGAGAATTGGGCATTTATTAGACTTCTGCCCCTCATGGTGGCCCTTGATATCCTGTCCTGACAGCATCATCTGTGAGCATTGATGGAATCAAGTATAATCCAGATATGGTTGTATCTGTTGGTACTTTTCCAGGCCTGTCTGATTTCAGACAGTTTTTTCAAAATTCTTGTCATCAACAGTGCTGTTCTGTTTGTGTGTAAAGATCTGACATGTTGGTACATTCAGCACCTGCGTTCTTTTGAACTTTGCTGTCATGTGCTATCACTGACAATCACCAAACTCTCAGAACTCTTATAAACTTCGGGGAAGGACCTGTGTTACACTCAAACATTATATCATATGCTGAATGAATGTTAATTCAGGCTTAAAGAGACTTGAAATTATTGAAAAATTATTTACTCTCATTCTTACTTGGAAGACAAAAAGGCTTATTTTTGAAATGATTTCTGATTGCTGATGTCTGACTACTATGTAAGAAGATAGCAAGCATTGCTTCTCAAACTTCAGGAGGACACAAAAGCATCATATAATTTCATTCAACTTCAAGTGTTTGAATAGTATCAATGGGTTTATTAAGAAACAAACTGAAATGTAATTCATTTTCTTTAAATGGTCATATCCTGCATGCACTCCTGAGAGAGCAGCAGTTAAATGCTATTCTATGTGAAGGGTTGATCCAGTGAAATGGATTATATATTGAAGTTGATTTCTCAGCAAACCAATTTATTTGCCTTAAATGCTTGGACTGTATGGCAGATGTCACATTAAATTATTAATTATTTTGTGTACTTTTTAAAGTACATTTAAACAAGGATGAGTGAAACTTTTCAAATCATTTTTTTCAAAGGATGGGTTTAGAATTATGCAATTGGACAACTGTTTTTCTGTTGAAGCTATTACTTTAATTTAAGAAAACCAACCCAATTCTTTAACCTTTGTAGAGAGAATAAATATGGAGACAAGGACTGTACTCTGAGTTATAGTTTGTGAAAATGACATCAGAAAAATCATACTTCCTGAGAAACCACAGACAGTTGACTCCCTGATGGAGCAACTTGAAGAAAAGCTTCAGTATGAAGATCCAGAATTCAGCAATTCCCTTGTGAATCTTACCTACATTGCTGACTTGCCAGATAAGCCCACATGGAACTGTGATGACAACAACCCCTAACACAGCTGACACTGAAGTCCTGTCTGTGGCTTCTGATGATCATTCATCTCATAGTCTATGGACTGCATGGCCAGAATATTTTGAGATCCCTACTTTTCCTGTTGACGTTGAATACAGATTACATCAGGGAAATCTACAATACATGCGAGATAAAACATATCTACAAGTGTCAGGAGAGCTCATCTAAGGGGCGGAATAGGTGGTATGATAGCCTCAGATGGAAAATGGGTAACTACCACTCAAAACTGCATCAAGCTGGATGTTTGGAGATATCCATAAATGGTTGGAAAAGAAGGGGACAGCAGCCTCAGAGAAACATCACAAGTCCCAAGAGGTTTGAAATCAACTTTCTACCGAACTTCCCTGATGGTGAAGATGAAGCCAGCATGGAGTCTAAAAGGAAGGAGATGGTGGAAGACATGAAGAAACGTCATGTTAATTCTGCACTAGCCCAGAACATGCATTCTACATTTGCCTTGTGTAGAAAGGAACTGATAGAGAAGGAACCTGCAGTGAAGAATACAGTGGAAAGGTGGCCAGCCCTTTTCACACAGAGTCAGGTGAATAAATATTCTTGGTTTTATGGATCATTAAAGAAATAGTTCACCCAAAATTAAAACTGTCATTTACTCAGATAGTTTCAAACCTGTATAAATGTTTTAGTTCTGCTGAACACAAAAGAACGTATTTGTAAGAATTTCAGTAACCAAACAGATCTCATCCCCCATTTACTTCCATAGTATTTATTTTTCCTATTATGGTAGTAAATGGGGGATGAGATCTGTTTGGTTACTGACATTCTCACAAACATCTTCCTTTGCGTTCGGCTGGACAAAGACATTTATACAGGTTTGGAAAAACCAGAGGGCAAGTGAATGATGACAGAATTTTATCCAAACTTAAGAAGATTTTGCACCAGATTAAAAATGATGTAAGCTCCTCACACACATCACAATTTTTTTTATATTAAAACAACTGTTGCTTTTGCTGTTGTTCTTTGCTTTGTGTTGTGTTAGTGCCATGAGCGCTATTAAATAATAATTTTCATAACTTTGCAGAAATCCAACATCAACGTGAGACGAACAGCCGTTCTCTATGGATTACCATTCCTTCTTGGAGAGGACCCCACCGATTTTTACAAGACCTGTTTTGTAAGTAGTTTCGACAGGCAAACTGCTCTTTAAACAGTTTTGAGATCTAAACAGTATGGAAACTGAAACACAGAAGGGGTAGAGCAGGGGTAGGTCCTAGAGAGCCGCAATCCTGCAGAGTTCAGCTCCAACCCTAATCAAACACATCTGAACAAGCTAATCAAGGTTTTCAGGATTACTAAGGCTACAGGCAAGCAAATCTTTTTTTCAGGGTTGGAGCTGAAATCTGCAGGACTGCTCTCTAGGACCGAACTTGCCTACACCTGGGGTAGAGAAAAGAAAGTAAAGATAAATTAAGAAAAAAAGACAGTAAGAAGACATTTTATAATACATAAAGAAAAGAAAGAAAACAATAGTAAGAAGGACAATAAACAGGAGGTTGGAAATTTAGACAGGTAGGAAGAATAAAGGACAGATGCAACAGAGATGAAGTCAGTAAAAGAGGTAAGAAAGTACAGTAAAATGAATATAAAATACAGAAAGGAGATTAGATTGAAAGAAAGAAAATTTTTTTAAAAATTCAGTCAATTCTCCTCCATAATTATGTATTTTGATAACTTTTCAAATATCAAATTGTGAGTTTTAGAATAGGTTTTAATTTATATAGCTGGCCTTCCGTTTGATTTATTGTCTTTTCATGCAGTGGTTTGAATGTCTGTATTCGTTCCTGCATCCACTGCTGTGTCCTGATTGAAAAGGCCTGTACATTTAGACATATTGTAGTGTTATTAATTTTGTTTCACATTTTACTGTGAGTATATGCTCTTAAAAGATGTTTTGTGTCTTACTTTGACCTTATTTTTGCTATATGCCCTGTTTTTAGGACTGTGATGACAATGAAGAAATGTCCGAAATTGCAATTGGAATTTTGACTGGTGATTCCCGAGCACTCTGCAACTGCAACACTACCCTACTCCCTGCATCTTGATGCCAAAACAACAGCTATCATTTTGGAAGGTACCATGGTTGTGGATGATGTGGAAAATCTTCCACAAGCAATGTGTCTGCTCTTTGGACTGATTTATGATCTAAACTTAGAGTATCCTGCAGCTCTGAAGAGTACATTTGATTTCATACAGAGAGTGATTTTGTCTCTTGGCCACAAGTCACTCAAACCTAAAATCCAATCACTAAAAAATCGCCTGATGCAGTAATAGTAAAATCATTGCTATGATGTGATTTTTTCCCCCATGGTAAACCATTCCTGAGTTGAGCTAGCACTTATGATGGGGCGGCGGGAGGAAATGTACAGTACATCATCTTTTTTGGAGAACAGGACATGTTTAGGCTTACATCCTGCTTCGTGTTAAGGTGTAAATTAAGTAGCCATCTAGAACACCATAAGTGCGCAAGATCCTATCTGGTTCTGTGCGGGGAAACTTGCTCGTCACGTGACAGCCTCATAGACTTCGGCTCTGCAGTCAGTACCGTCTTCGGGTCTGATTCGTTCGTTCGTTCATCACGTGACCACTTTTGGCTCAGTATCTGACAGTCAATATTACTAATGTAATGTTGAATGATATTTAGGAATGATCATAAAATTATCAAAACTTCCGCGGATTTCTGCAGGACTTGAAGAGCTGGACACTGGGTGAGATCGCCTGTGCTGTGGGTCTGTCAGTGTGTGTGTGTGTGTGTGTGTGTGTGTGTCTATATAGTGCCCTTTGCACTTACCCATTTGTTTTGGGTTTTCTGTTTGTTAATGTATTAGTTATCACAGTATGCATTTTGGGCTGCTATTTTATTTTATTTTATTTTTAATGGACAGGTTTTAAGCTGTAGCTTGGCTGGAAATCTTAGGTCCAATCCGGAAATCACTGGTTACTATGGTTACCGCGTCCTGCGGTCTTCACTGGTGTCCTCAACCGTTTAATAGCAAAGTAAAATAGAAATTAGGCTAGAGTATTTCACACCTCACAAGGAATAGTCAATTTTATTACAGTCTGCCTTGAAAATGCATGTGTAAGGATGTCTGCCACCAAATCGATTTCTTCTCCTCTGTCAGTCATTGTGAGTTAAAATAATTTTATTTAGTTTGTGTGGTTCTCTGCCTCTGACTACTCCAGTTGTCCAATCAACGGACGGGAAATTGCTGACGTAATCGTATGCCTGCTAGATGGCGCCAATGACGCCAACTCGAAATCTGATTGGTTAATGTAACAATTTTAATTGCCACTTATAATAAGCTACGGGCGCCTGCACTATTCATTCTGAAGGCCTTAAGACAGATTTCTTTCACTCTGGCAACACATGATGTCAGCCACTGGCTGAAATATGATTAGATAAACATTCTTATCATTACTGGAAGCAGCGCAACCAAGAGCAAAGCTAGGAAATGTAGAGAATAGACTACTGGGAATAATTTAATACACACGCATGGAAAAATATATTAAAATGCAAATCAGTGATTCAGATCACTGCTGTTTAGGCCAGCAGAGAAGGCCTTGCTGGCACTGATGGCCCACCACTGGTTTAGATACTTTAGAAACTATTTTGGATTGGAATATTCCAGATGTAGATGCAGACACCACTGATTACTTTTTAACATTTTATTTCTGTACCACTTATCTGATCTATTCTCAGGTCAAAGGGAGCCTGTGCCTATCTCAGGCATCATCGGGCCTCAAAGGCAGGATACACCCTGGACAGAGTGCCAATTCATCACAGGGTGCACACACACACTCATTTACACACTACAGAACTCCAATCAGCCTAGAAGCATGTCTTTGGGAGGAAACTGTAGCACCCGCAGGAAACCCACCAAGCAACATGCAAACTCTACACACACACACACACACACACACAGTGAGCAGGAGCAAGACTTGAACCCAGGACACATGGAGATGGACGCGTGGAAGTGTGAGGTGAACGTGCTAACCACTAAGCTGCCTGATTGCAAACATATAATGTGTAATTAATTTAAAACTTGTTTAATTTTTATATTATGGCTTAACAGTTGTATAATTATCATTAGAATAATTACATTTGTTTAATTATATTGTTGCTATTATCTGTATATTACAAATAGTTCCTGCTTTGGGTTTGCTTAAAATATATATAGGTCCTTTAACTAAAGCTGAATGTAAATCCTGGATTTATCTGTAAGAATCAACAATCTGTCAGCAACATTGGTGACACTGTCATGTGATGCTGTGGGTGGAGCTTCATAAAATGAACATATTAGAGTACAGAAAGAATATTTCCGTTCAGCTAAGACCATTCATGGTATAAAAAAAGCTAATAAACTAAGGTGCACAAAATCACAGAAAATAATGAACTGCTGAAGTGCGTCTGATGTAAAGTTTTGTTATTTATTTTATATGGTGTTTATTTAGATTTTCTTGTTTTGTTTTAAATCCTAAACTTTTACACATGCACCCACCAACTGGCCTGCACTTCACCTAGCATTATCCTGTCATCATGCATTATCAGTGTCATCAGATTTTATAAACACTACAGTTGACTAGAACTGGATCATTCATTACTGCATTGGTTTGTTTTTGTATTCAGTGTGAGAACATTTGAAGAAAAGACTAAGAATCATTTCATAAAAGTATGTTGGTTTAAAATATTATGTTGAGATTCATAACCAAGCATCTAAGTAAATTTATCTAAAGGCAGTTGTGTGTGTTTAATCCCCTGATAGGACAGAAAGTATATCATGTGAATATAAAGCATTTCTCAGTGGCCAATTTAGTTTAGTTGTTGAGTTTTACAACCGTGTTCAACATCTGATTCCTTTTAGTTTTCCCTTATTATTTATTTTTTCTGCTTTGTATTAAGTAACGTAAAGAAAATATAAAAAACAAAGATACAGTGACAAACCCAGCAGTATTTAAGAGAGAAATGGATGACACCCCAAACTGTAAATACAATTTAAATATAAGGTCTAATAAAAATTAAAAATCCAATATATGTGTGGCTGTATGACCTTTTTGCACGGCTTTATTTATTAGTGTTTTAAGGTTTTTCTCTTCAGTGAACACAAGATGGCGCAGTCACTTCTCTTATTGTGGGTTAAGATCTAGAGCACCACACAGTGAACATATCATCGCAGCAGAATTTTACAATATACAATATACCAACACTATATCATGGAAGGCAGCACTGAATCTTTTGAGTTTGTTGCAGTGAATAACAGCAAGTTCACCACCACTGCCTTGAAGAGGCAAAAACTAACACATAATGTATTACAGTATTACAGAGAAAAAATCCTTTATAAATAACTGCTTTTTTCTACTGTTTTACACAGTGTTCAGTGTAGGAAAGATAAAAAAAAAAACAACAACTAAGAATTATTTCTTAATTGTATTTTGGTTTCAAATATTATCTTGTGATTAATAATCAAGTATTTAAGTAAATTTAAGGTAATTTTGTGTCTTTACTTCCCTGTTAGGACAAGATGTAGGACAGGACTTTCTTAATGGCCAATTCAGTGGAGTTGAGTTTTATAGCTGCTTTCAAACATGAAAATGACAAATTCAGCAGTATTTAAAGAGAAATATATGGGGGTTATGAAGACATACTTTTGTATGACTATTTCTTCTGTATTCTCAAATAAACCTTATTCTTTTAATGGTTCTAACAATAAGCCACCTTCTGCTGTACAAATGACACACAGAGGAAGGTAAATAAACAAAACAGATTTCTACACACAAAACCAATAAATACCACTGCTAAGGACATTTAATCCAGTAAAACTGTCTTAGATAGAATTTCACAGAACAATTAGGCAATAGAACAATCTGTAAAATTACAAATGGAAAGTAGCACTATGCAAAAGACACTGTGATAACCGTGTGACCCAGTGATGGGTTTAGTTTACACACCAACAAAACCAGTGTCACACAGTGCAGTCACAAACACCAACTACTAAAGAAAGGACTTCATTACATATTATAACAATTCCTGAATGTCCATCCATTAAAAGATTCTTATTTTATTAATGAGAGAGAGAGAGAGAGAGACGCAAAAAGAAGTGATGTAACTAACAATGTCAAAATATCACAGGAAAATTGAGTAAATGGTATGAGTGAATCCATGGCTTAGGACCACATTGTTTATTAATACAAAAACATTTCTACAGATTTATATAAACAGTATACAGTATAGAACAGTTATCATGAATATGCATGAATACAAGTAGGTGGAGCTAGAGGTGGAGATGTACATCAAATAGTAACACTGACATTCATTTCTAAAGCTAGAGGTTTGAACTAAACACTCATGAAAACAATGTTGTTCCTCTTCGTGGTGTTTTTCACTCTTGCTGATGTTGGTAAGTCATATACACTGCACACAAAATATTATTTTTTCTAATTAAGAAGACACAATTTTCCATGTGAAATGTGTCATTTATGATTAAAATAATCACAATATTGTTGTAATGTTTTTATAGCAGAGGCTGCTGACAATAACATTAAACCAGATCAAACCAATGTATTTTCAATGGAAGGCAGCAACATCTCACTGTCCTGCACATATACTGGATCAGTTTACAGTCTCCACTGGTATCGACAAAAACCTGGATCAAGACCTGAGTTTCTGCTGCTGATTCATGAAGCCAGTGAAACTGTCACAAAGGCTCAACCACCTCATCCACGATTGTCTGTACAACTTAAAAAAGAGCAAGATAAAACGAATAAGAAAGTGGATCTGATCATCTCCTCTGCTGCTGTATCAGACTCTGCTCTATACTACTGTGCTCTGAGGCCCACAGTGACAGGAAATCCAGCTGCACTGTACAAAAACTTTCACACAGTTTTGTTTCTCACTTATTTACAAATCCCTTTTAAAGAGTATCAGAAACTTTGAATCATTCACTACAGTGTGAAATGAAAATGTCAAAATAACAAAATACAGATAGCCTTCAAGACCCAACCTGTCAGGATCATAGTCTGAAATTCTAACTGTAAAGGATCAAACACCATTTTACACATATTAGTGCATTTGTTTACTTGGAATAGCATAATAGTTTCAGTTTTTGATTTGATTTGCGCTATATGGCGACGTTTTAAATGTTTTCTGGAGGAATTCACCAAATGTTTTCGGGTTTCTTCAGGTTAATCTAAGGGATTTCTGCCTTTTTTTCTTAGTAGAGAAAAATAGGTTTAAACTTTAATTCATGATAAAGGCACACGGTCACTTTTTGTTTATACATGTTTAACAATGCTTTTATGAATCACTGTGTTTGATAGTGATGTGTCGTTCATGAAAGATTCGTTCATTTTGAATATGACTTGGGAGAGATTCGTTCATTTTGTATTGACCGCGCATGCGCAAGATCCTATCTGGGTCTGTGCGGGGAAACTTGCTCGTCACGTGACAGCCTCATAGGCTACGGCTCTGCAGTCAGTACCGTCTTTGGGTCTGATTCGTTCGTTCGTTCATCACGTGACCACTTCCTGGCTCAGTATCTGACAGTCAATATTACTAATGTAATGTATAATATTTAGGAATGATCATAAAATTATCAAAACTTCCGCGGATTTCTGCAGGACTTGAAGAGCTGGACACTGGGTGAGATCGCCTGTGCTGCGGGTCTGTCAGTGTGTGTGTGTGTGTGTGTGTGTGTAAATAGTGCCCTTTGCACTAACCCATTTGTTTTGGGTTTTCTGTTTGTTAATGTATTAGTTATCATAGTATGAATTTTGGGCTGGTATTTTATCCAGGGTAAGACCTACCTTCGTCCTCCGACACCCTAACTTATCCATGGAATGGATTACACAACGTGGTGAATTTACAAAGATGGGTAAATTGTCGCCTTGAAGGGATGCTCTTGGATAGCAAAGATGCTCAAATAGGCTTTGGCTTTCAAGTGGAGATTGATTTGTGTTAAGTTGCCCAGCATCTGCTATGAACAAATTCCACACACCCTGCACCAACAAGGACTGTCTTCACAGTACTATATTGCCCTGATCATTATGCCACGTCTACCAGCAGGGACTGTTTTCATTGTAACAAATAATTCCCACACCAGTAGACCACCTAGACCAGTTGACACTCTTTTCATTGGGACCAAGCAGAGTGCGTGTTAGAGAATTTTATTGCGGATCAGAAGGCCCCCTGGACGAATCCGCGTACCCCTGCCTGACTCCACTAATTCAGGTATCCTTAACTGGTTAACAGTTTACAACATTAAAAGTCGTCTGGAAATGACCAAACCTACAAATGATGTCATGTGTAGATAATCCCATGGCAGGAGGAAACTGCGGATTGACTTTTAATCTATGAACCCTTGGTCCAATATTAAAATGACAGGTTTAAAACACTTTGAAAGTGCATCCATTTAGAATACACCTGTTGTCAGTTGATAGCCCTTACCTGTGGGGGTATAGCTCAGTGGTAGAGCATTTGACTGCAGATCAAGAGGTCCCTGGTTCAAATCCAGGTGCCCCCTGCTGTGCTTACTTTGGGATACCTTTAACCCTCTGGGGTCTGAGGCCTTTTTGAAGATCTGCAGTGAATCTGGGCTCTTCTTAAATTTGTGTAAATTTCAAATCTTTACCAGTGTAGTAGCTAATACATTTCAACTTATTTACATAGAGCACAAACTGGGCTTTCATAATATGGCTGATGTAAGTATGTTAGATTCATGTGTGACTTTTAAGCTTATGTCAAAATACACATACACGAAAATAGAATTTTGAACTCTAGCAGAAAAACAGTGAAAATGGAGAATAAACAAACCTTGCAGATTGTTTTGAACACAGGACTGAGTTCAGGAAAGTCTTGGGTGTGGGCCCATAGAAAAACAGCTAAATTATAAAACTCAGAAAGACCTTTTATTTGGGGTAAAGTGACTGATGTGCGTACCCCTGCCTTTCGCCCTATGTGTGCTGGGATAGGCTTCAGCAGACCCCGGTGACCCTAGGAGTCCTAGGAATAAGTGGGTATAGACAATAAATGAATGAATGAATGACTGATGTGCCTAACTTTTTTCAACAGAGCCTCTGTTTCACTGAATAATCAATGACTATTCATGAATATGTAAGACCTATTGACACCTGGCTCAGGTGACACCAGGTTTCCCCAGGACTCCTCAATGACGCATCAAAGAGGCTCACTGACGCGTCGCTGACACCTCTCAGACAAAATCCAGATATCTGGCATGTTAAATATCTGGGACGGTCAGCCGACTCGACATCACATGGTGTCAATTGTAGCTACGACCTCCAGCCAATAAGAGAGCAAGTCAACTGAGTTGAGGTCACCGGAAGAAAAGCAACAGCAGCAACATGGCTTCAAAAATAGTGTGGACACAACATTTATTACCGAAAGTCTCGTGTCATTTCCGGATCCACCTGTTGCATGTGTTTTCGTGACAAAACGTGGTTTGGGGACGGCGTTGAGTGACAAGAGTTGTTGTCAGATCATGTGGTGTGCGACCCCCTCTTGTGGATCATTTACAAAGCGTTGCGTAGTGTGAACACCACAAGGACAAAAAGACATAGAGTGAAGTCATGTAGTCTGAACAGCAAAGCGATCTGCCGACGGTTAAAGTCTTGTAGTGTGACCAGGCCTTAAGGTTCTGTGCAGAGAGCTTATTCCAAGGTTTGGGATCCCTGACAAAATTAGCTCAGATAATGGTACTCATTTTGTGAACAAAGTGATTCGAAAAGTGTTCCAGTATTTAAGGATAAAGCACAGATTGGGTTGTGTCTATCATCCGCAGTCACAGAGAATGGTGGATAGAGCTAATAGAACATTGAAGGCTAAACCAGCTAAGATTTGTGAGGCTGGAAAGATGAATTGGGTACAAGCTTTGCCATTAGCATTGATGAGTATGAGAATGCAAACTAACCGAATGACGCATCTAACCCCGCATGAAAAGCTTACTGGACGACCAATGCCTGTAACATACTTATGAGGACCTTATAAAGGTCCTCCGCTTGAGCAGCTCAAAAATGAACTTGGTAATTATGTAGAGCATCTAACTGAAATACATCGAGCTATATTCCAACAGGTGAAAGGTGCCACTGAAGGAAGAATGAGTGAAATCGATGAAGAGCTGAGAACTGTGCAACCAGGGGACTGGGTGTAGGTCAAGGTCTTCAAGCGAAAGTGGAACGAGCCCAGAAGGTCGGATCATTAAAGGTCATCCTGGCGACACCTACAGCATACACAGGAAAAATGCCACGATAGAACATCTCGAGCTCCCAGTCTCATGCCAACGAGGGGACCAGAGAACTGTGACAGCGCTGTGCACAATCTACACCACTTGTGCCCATTTGTTTGTCTCCTACACTCAGTTTCATTTTCCTAAGGCCCCACCCGATTGAAGGAATTGAAAAGCTACTGCGAGTTCATTCACCTACATCCCTATGCATACGGGCCCAGAAGGTAATCTGAGTAAGGTACTAAGACAGTTGAAAGACCTCAGAGATGAGCACATAGAAAACACTTATAAACCATCAGATGATTGGTTTTCTTAGTTATTCTCTTCAAACTGGAAGGCTGTTTTGTTTAGACTAGGGACCATTGTAGGAATAGTACTACTGATATTCATATTTTTGTCATGTTGCTTAATTCCTTTGCTTCGTGCAACGTATGACACATTGGCTATTTGGACAGTATGTACAAATGACACAAGAGATTAAGCTGAAGTCTGAATTGGATGATACCATTGATGAAATGGATTTAGTAAAGTTAGCAGCGTAATGGAGGGGCACTAGAGAGACACATAAAAAGCCTTGTTGGCAAATGACTAGGGAGAATGGAGTCCAAGCCCTATAGACTATTTGTAGACCCTTTTAAAGGCTTATACACACAGTAAAAATTTACGCTGATAGTACGTATAACACTGTAGTGTGAACACAATCACATGTTCCAAAACAGACTACACACTTAACACACTCCTATAGCTAACTAGTGTTAGCTATAGGAGAGAGGACCAGTATGGTCGATGGTACAAAAGGTAGTATGGTACTTCTGCAGACATAGAAACAGGTAAATTTTGGGTAGTTTATTAAATGTATAATCATGTAAGGAACCAGATGGTTCATTGTTTTATAAAAGTTCAATGTTTTATAAAAGGACATTGCCTTAGCTCACATGCAGCAAAGTAACATGCAGTTGTGTGTACATGCATAATGAATGTCTGAATAGATGAATAAACATTTGTTACAGTCATAATAAATTAGTTGGTGCATTGTTAGGCCATTAAGAATTATTCCTGAACTTTCTGACACATCTGCAATCCATGGTTCTGACGTAAATAAAACGAAAAAAAAAAAAAAACGAGGAACATAGTCTGTCAATAAAGTGGAAGTATCTTTGTTAAAATGGATAAATAAGTTGAGAAAAACAGAAATCCTTGAGCTTAAGTGAGAGAATGCCACAACAGTCCTTATCTTACATGACTCTGACTTGAATGTTTGAGAGAGAGCTTAAGATTATTTTTTTAAATTTTAAACTTATATATACTTTAATATACTATAATGTACAAAAATATATCACAACACCTACACTATATTGCCAAAAGTATTCGCTCACCTGCCTTGACTCAGATATAAACATCCCATTCCTAATCCATAGGGCTCAATATGACGTCGGTCCACCCTTTGCAGCTATAACAGCTTCAACTCTTCTGGGAAGGCTGTCCACAAGGTTTAGGAGTGTGTATATGGGAATTTTTGACCATTCTTCCAGAAGCACATTTGTGAGGTCACACACTGATGTTGGACGAGAAGGCCTGGCTCTCAGTCTCCGCTCTAATTCATCCCAAAGGTGTTCTATCGGGTTGAGGTCAGGACTCTGTGCAGGCCAGTCAAGTTCACCACACCAGACTCTGTCATCCATGTCTTTATGGACCTTGCTTTGTGCACTGGTGCACAGTCATGTTGGAAGAGGAAGGGGCCAGCTCCAAACTGTTCCCACAAAGCTGGGAGCATGGAATTGTCCAAAATGTCTTGGTATGCTGAAGCATTCAGAGTTCCTTTCACTGGAACTAAGGGGCCAAGCCCAGCTCCTGAAAAACAACCCCACACCATAATCCCCCCTCCACCAAACTTTACACTTGGCACAATGCAGTCAGACAAGTACCGTTCTCCTGGCAACTGCCAAACCCAGACTCGTCCATCAGATTGCCAGATGGAGAAGCGCGATTCATCAATCCAGAGAACGCGTCTCCACTGCTCTAGAGTCCAGTGGCGGCGTGCTTTACACCACTGCATCCGACGCTTTGCATTGCACTTGGTGATGTATGGCTTGGATGCAGCTGCTCGGCCATGGAAACCCATTCCATGAAGCTCTCTGTGCACTGTTCTTGAGCTAATCTGAAGGCCACATGAAGTTTGGAGGTCTGTAGCGATTGACTATGCAGAAAGTTGGCGACCTCTTCGCACTATCCGCCTCAGCATCCGCTGACCCCGCTCCGTCAGTTTACGTGGCCTACCACTTCATGGCTGAGATGCTGTCATTCCCAAACACTTCCACGTTCTTATAATACAGCTGACAGTTGACTGTGGAATATTTAGGAGCGAGGAAATTTCACGACTGGATTTGTTGCACAGGTGGCATCTTATCACAGTTCCACGCTGGAATTCACTGAGCTCCTGAGAGCGACCCATTCTTTCACAAATGTTTGTAAAAACAGTCTGCATGCCTAGGTGCTTGATTTTATACACCTTCTGGCCATGGAAGTGATTGGAACACCTGATTCTGATTATTTGGATGGGTGAGCGAATACTTTTGGCAATATTGTGTATATGTGTGATTATGACAGAGAAGGATAATGGAGTTTGGTGGACTGTGATAATGATTGCTTCCATCTACCTAAGTGAGGATGATGTTCCCCAATCCTGCTGTACCCCACATATAGGGCAGTGGTGGTTCAAGTGGTTAAGGCTCTGGCTCATTGACCAGAAGATCGGGGGATCAAGCCAAGTTGCCACTGTTGGCTAAACCCCTCTGCTCCAGGGGTGCAGTATCATGGCTGACCCTGTGCTTTAACCCTAACCTCCAAGGATGGGATATGTGAAGAAAAAATTTCATTATGATGTAATGTATATCTGACAAATAAAGGCTATTTCTATTTCCCCAAGTTCCCTGCGTCCGGCCTTGTCTCTGCTCAGCACCATCTGGAATTCACAGCCACAGAGCACACCGCCGACAACAGCACCCTTTACCTTCTTACCTCACCACATGAACTTTAAAATAAAACAGCACATTGCTCACATCTGTATTCATTCATATATACAGAAGAAGCCTTTATTTGTCACTTAAACATTACAGCAAAGTGAAATTCTTTCTGCACACACTGCAACTTTGGAGATTGTGGTCAGAGCACCAAGTCAACAATGATACAGCACTCCTGGAGCAGTGAGGGCCTTAAAAGCCTTGCTCAGGGACTGAACATGTGGTTGAGTTACCGCTGCCCCAAAATATTGCTTTCAACAGGCAAGAACAGACATTTGCATTAGATCACAACACAAAGGAAACAAGTGAATGTCAGAAGTTGGATTCGAACCCATACCTCTAGGGGAGACCACTTGGCCATCCTGACACACTAAAAGTTTATAGATTGTCAAGCTAATTATCTGAACTAAAAGCAATTAAACATCTAAAAGCTTGACAGGTCCTCTGTTGAAGTGCAGGATTCTGTATAGGTTTTGTAGTACCACAGAAACTAAACTACACTATTCCAATACTCAACTGTTTTATTTGTTAATACTGATAAATCAAGTGTTGTAGTCATTCTAGATAACATTCAAATATAAGATGTTAGGAGAAATTGGACTGCTAATCTTTGTTAGTTAATTAACTGGTCAATAAACAATAATCACCAGCATGAAATGGGATTTCCACCTGTTTGGAGTGTCCATACTCAGTAATTAATTTCTTTGTCAGGTTACACTCCACAGTGGTGGTTAATGGCTCAGAAGTAAATAGACACACTGAGCTTTGTAGATTTGTATTGGAATTGTAGTGTTTGAGAAGTATTTTCAATATACTGCAATATATTCATAGAAAGGTGCCAAAAAAACCCAGTTACTATTATGGTTAGACCTGAAGAGTAAGAAAGGGTCCATAGAGTGAACATATTCTGTAGTTTGTTCACAATACTTGACAGATTTATTTCTTTTATTTATAAACTTCTTTAGAACAGAAACTTATCTTATTTACATACTTCTTTAGAACAGGAACTTTTGCAGCTTAAATTGGGCTGACCGATGAAATAGAATCTGAAAAACAACATGACTATGTCGAATGGATTAGTGTTATGTTTGGTTACTTTAGAAACCAGTTTGGATTTAAATGGAATATTGGTTCCAGATAAAGATGCAGACACCTCTGACTATAAATATACACTGTGTAGTTAAATTACTGGTTTCAATTTTTATAAATAAATGATTATTTAAATGAATTAATTAAAAGATTTAATGATTATTACAATTATTTCCTTTAATTAATATTTCCTGCTTCATGTTTGTTTGCATAAAATATAAATATAGCTCCTTTAACTGAAGCTGAATGTAAATCCTGGATTCTACTGAAATAATCAACAATCAACACTGTCATGTGATACAAAATCACACATAAATGAGAAAGAAAAGATAATGAATCAATAAAACAATAAACCCAGCCACTAATAAACGTGCTGCTGTCACTCTGTAACCATGTCTCTTTCAGGAAATGTTCAAGAAACTCAGCATTGTAGATTTTGTATCTATCATGTTGATTTTTATTTTTTACCTAATGAAATCATTTTTACATTGAAGATAAAGCTTTCAGATAATGTTGTGTTATTGGTCACATAAGTAAACAAACAATTATTTGATTAACTGATTGATTCATTGTCTAGCCCACTTGACATTGGACTAATATGGTCCAAAAAGGAGTTAGAGACACCTGGTATAATATTTAAATCCTAATTATTAGATGAATGTTAAATGTCTTGTTCCACATGTGAGACTGAATGTAATGTCAGGATGCAGTAAGTCAAGAATCTGTCAGTAAAACTGGTGACACTGTCATATGATGCTGAGGGGTGGAGCTTCATGAACCTCTGAAATGTTAATATAATAAAGTACAGAAAGACCTCAGAATATTGTCATTTTTCTAACACCATTCATCATGATCACTGTTATATTCATGTGTCTGTGGCTTTCATTAGGTAAGTTTACACTGAAAGAAAGGAAGCGTTAAATTAATGATTAATTAGCCTGTGTGATGTTAAGAATAATTAGAAAATGAGTCTGAGCAATGTAACTCAAAAATAAAAACATTGATCTCTTCTCTATGACAGGTGACTCCATGGCAGATCCAATAGAGCCACATGTCACTCAAAGTTGTAGATGAAGGTGATGATGTTACTCTGTCCTGCAGCTACAAAGACTTCAGTGGTACAGACAATGGTACAAACAACATCCAAAATCTAAACCTGAGTTCCTTTTTTTCATCACTCCAAGTGGAGTTAAAACTGACCCTATGCCACCACGTCTGTCTGCTGAAGTTGATGATAAAACTAAACAAGTGGATCTGATCATCTCCTCTGCTGCTGTATCAGACTCTGCACTATACTACTGTGCTCTGGAGCCCACAGTGACAGGAAATCCAGCTGCACTGTACAAAAACTTTCACACAGTTTAACTACACTGAAGGCAAATATACTACTGTTTTTTCCTCTTTTAGCTGATCCCATTAGGGTTGGTTTAGCTGATCCAGTGGCTGGGTTTGTTCCGCACTAAGGGCGCAGTGACAGAATGCTAGATCCTAGATGCTGGACTCTCTTTGTGTATCTTACATATCCACATCAATTAATTGATATATGCAATTGATTTGATTTGCATGTTTAATGTTTGACTATTTACACTTGTAGAAGTTAATGTATTTATAATCACACTCTCTGGTGTCACCCAGAGGAGGATGGGTTTCCTTTTGAGTCTTCCTCAAATCATCTCAGGGAGTTTTTTCTTGCCCCTGTTGCCTCAGACTTACTCATTAGGGTTAAAGTTAATTTTCAACTTTGTAATTTCTATTCTGAATTTCTGTATTTCTGTGAAGCTACTTTGAGACAATGTCTATTGTTAGAAGTGATGTACAAACAAAAGTGAATTGAACTGAATTTAATTCCTTTTGGAAATAGACACGGCAAATTTACTCATGAGGGAATTTGTTTAAATCTGGATCCAGTTACCTATGATGATCACTATGGAAATTTTGCATTCATTTTTCATATAAAAGCTTGATGTAGTGACCAGTGACCTTATTCATCACATATGCAGTTCCACAGCAAAATATCATAATTATTTAAAAATGTACAAATAATTAAAACACCACACAAACAGGTAAAGGCTTATATAGTATTGTATAGATGATAAATCTTGAAATACAACACCAGCCAAATTAATGGCTATAGTTTTCTGTCACTGATACTGTGATGTAATGATCTGTACAAAGTTACACTACAACAGCATCACTTCCTGGGTGTGGCCTTCTAGAGACGTGTAAAGTTCAGCACATACAGCACTATTACACAGAATCCTCACAGAGCTGTGTTCAGAAATGGATCAACTATACAACTTACTGTACATAGTGAGATACATACCACTGATTCTCACTCTAGTTACAGGTAATTCATTTTCAATTATATTTAAACAGTTAATTAATTGCATTAATTAATAATTATGTTGGGTTAATCTAGTAATTTATTGTTTTCTTAAGTTTATATTGGGTTTACAGAAAATACTTCACTAATACTTCATTGCTTTTATATATATAAAAGGTAGTTTTGCAGATAAAATTGGTCCAATGGATGAAGATGTCAACATTATTGGGGAAGAAACAGACACAGTTACTCTGAAATGTTCCTATGAGACAACCATTGAATTTGTTTTGCTTTACTGGTACAAACAATATCCTAACAGCGCACCACAGTTTTTACTGTTTAAAGGTGCAAGGTCAAGTACTGGCCAGAGCACTCCTGATGATGATCGATTAGAGACACAAACAAGCAGAAACTCTACTGAACTTACTATCAGAGGTCTAAAGCTCTCAGATTCTGCACTCTATCACTGTGCTCTTGAAGGAGTGGCACAGTGACACAGAGTCACTGAAAGGCTTTACAAAAACAGTAAAATGGTACATATGAAGTATCAGAAACCACAAGATCAAAGAGACTCAACTTTATCAACATTGTGGTTAACCACAGCAAAAAAAAAAAAAACATTTGTAATAACATTTGCAGCTTGCAAAGATAACAGAAAAAAGCATGCTGAGAGATTAACACAGCAACTACACAATTTTGTGGTAATTTCACAAACTTACATGTTTCAGGTGTCAGATGTTGCTGGTGAATACAATGTGCAATCACATTAATAAACAGCCTACAACCCACTGTAATCAATTTTCATTTGTCTTCCTGCTTCATACCTAGGGTTTCTTGGAGAAGCTCCAGATGCTCTGAAACTCTGACCAGGATAAAACATTGAAAAGGATCCGGCGTAAAACATTGCCAAATTTAATCCTGCGAATCGTCAGTACTCTGAATTTCATACCAGCTCGGTTGAGGCCCGGGTTAACAACGACCGCCATCGGTGCCGTTGACCTACAGGGCGCTGGTGGAAATTGGGCTACTGTTGGTCGAAGAAGTAGAGGAGGGAGGAGAGTGTGTAGACAGAGAGAGAAGAGGAAAGGTAAGAGTGTAGGACTGAGAATAGGAACTCTGAATGTTGGTACTATGACAGGGAAAAGTAGAGAGCTGGCTGATATGATGGAGAGAAGGAAGGTGGATATACTGTGTGTACAGGAGACCAGGTGGAAGGGTAGCAAGGCTCGTAGTATAGGAGCAGGATTCAAGCTGTTTTATTATGGTGTGGATAGTAAGAGAAATGGGGTAGGTGTGGTCCTGAAGGACAAGTTTGTGAGGAATGTTCTGGAGGTGAAGAGAGTGTCAGACAGGGTGATGAGTCTGAAGTTAGAGGTTGAAGGGGTGTTGTTGAATGTTGTTAGTGGTTATGTCCCACAGGTAGGTGAGTTAGAGGAGAAAGAGAGATTCTGGAGTGAATTAGATGAGGTGACAGAGAGTATTCCCACAGGTGAGAGAGTGATGATAGGAGCAGATTTTAATTGGTGAGGGGAACACAAGTTAAGGTAAGATAAGGAGGTGATGGGCAAGTTTGGAGTTAAGGATAGGAACCTTGAAGGGCAGATGGTAGTGGACTTTGCTAAGAGGATGGACATGGCTGTGGTTACCACTTATTTTCAGAAGAGGGAGGAGCATAGAGTGACTTACAAGAGTGGAGGTGGAATGATTGTTGGTGCCAGACCTACAGTATTTCTTTGGCCTGTTAATACCAATCACCATTTGAATGACACAGAATCTCAGAATGTTTGCAACATCTTGTAAAGTCCATGCCTTCATTGATTCTTAATTTGAAACATAAAATTTATGATGAAATTATATATTTTCTTTAGTAATAGCCTAGTATAGAAAGCTTATTTACTTTAATAGCAACTATATTAATGCTGCTTTATCACAAAAAATGTTTCCAAGTTTTAATTGTAAATTAATCATATATCTATAAAGCAAGAGGAATAAATAATGCTTTAATAAAGCTTCAGTATAATGTAGCATAATCAATGATTTACAACTTAAATGCAAATTTTAATGTTAATTTAATATTATAGCAAAAGTTATGAGAGTGGTGCACTTAAAGTAGTCTGATGATCAACTATTTCCCTGATGAACAGTTTTTGGGATTTAAGTATCTTAAAATCAGATGTCCAACCTTCACATAATTAAATAAATAAAAAAAAAAAAAAACTCAATACAAGAAACAACTGTTCTCAGATACAAAGATGACCTACCAGAAACTGCTCATGGATCAGTTGATTTTTTTTCTATATTCTACAGTTAAAAACTATTAAGAACATCAACATTTTCGACAGATATAGTTAGTAAAGGACTTATTGTCCAATATTTTGACAAATAATTGTTCTTACTTGCCTATTTATGGTTAAATTATTTAATAA
This sequence comes from Hemibagrus wyckioides, assembly GCF_019097595.1. Classification (NCBI taxonomy): domain Eukaryota; kingdom Metazoa; phylum Chordata; class Actinopteri; order Siluriformes; family Bagridae; genus Hemibagrus; species Hemibagrus wyckioides. The sequence goes on along the minus strand of NW_026690792.1, from coordinate 101,894 downwards.
AATCCTGATTGTCCTTGAAAATAATATTACTACATGTTAAATATTACTAATTTAAATAACTGTAAAATCAGCAATGCAGTAGCTGACAACCAGCCCAACAGATTTGTAAGAACCCAGATAAATGTTATTTGTCCTGCTGTGTCTTCATTAAGACAGTTTAGTTCATACACAGTATTTTTAAGCTGTTTATTTTATTATAAAATTTACTTCTTTTGATCTGAAGCTGCTTCTTTACATTTGTTTTATTTAAACTTGACTTCTTTTATTGACAGATCATTTCTTTTGTAGTTAAAATTGACACATTTTCATTTTCAATTTAAATTTAAATTTTATTTAAGTTTCTTGATTTCTTTTTTCTTTTTTGAATTTATTCGAATTTGTTTAGTTTCATTTAATGTTGAGTTCTTTAATTTAAACTCTATTTCAAATGCCACTTTTTATTGAAAACATTTTAGGTTTATATTTCTTTGTTTTTTTGTATTTCTTTATGTTATGCTTATTGTTTTATTTAAAAAAAATAGCAATGCTGAAAATTGGGTCATAGGGAAGCATTGAGGCTGGTTTAGGTCATTCAAACTCTAGCAACATGCAGATTATTATAGCAACCTGCTAAAAACAACCTGGAATATCATAGAAACCTGCCTGCAATAAACTAGCAGCCACCTGGAGTCACATAGAAACATCCTAACAACACTGTGATACAGCGAGACCAGTTGGTACACCATAAATGCCACCTAACAACACCCCAGCAAGTACCTGAACCATGATAGCAACCATTTAAACAACCAAGGAATCAGCTGAATTTCATGAATAACTGGCTAACGACTAGTGTGGAGCCCAGGCCCAAGTTTTCAACTAGGCACACATTGAAACCTCATATAAACACTATACCAACCACGGGGAACTTTGTGACAAAATCTAGCTGAGTTCTGTTAGCAACTAGCACACTAAAATTCTGCAACTAGGAAGAATCAGAAAGGAAGAATCAAAATAAAGCCTTCTATAAACACCATAACAACCATCTTGGACCTTTGAAGATCATGTTGAAACCTCATACAAAACACCAAAGCAACCACCTAGAACCCCATAAAAGCCATCAATCAGTATCCAAACAACCAGCTAAACTTTTATCAACTAGCTAAACTAAAGTTTTGCAACCAGAAAGAATCGGAATCAAATCTGCTTAAAAACACCATAGCAACCACCTGGGACCACAAAACAGCACCTAACAACATGCAACTAACAGCTGAGCCTTACTGTTAACCTACATGCTCCAACCTTGCTACCAGCATAGGTCATATTGAAACCTCATAGAAACACTAAAATAAACCAGTCAAATCAGACTCTAGCAACCACCTGATTTTCATTAGCAACCAACAAAATACAATTCTTTAAGCATCTTAATCCATACTGAAACTCCTTGCAATAGCAATCATTTGGGACACCAAAATAGTTTCCTGGACAATCTTAAGTAATCAATTAGCAACAACAATACACACCACAAAACCCCAAAATAATGGCCATCATGCAATACCAGTAACCATATGAGTTCCCTAGCAACTAACAAGCCTGTAACTCCTGCAACCAGGAATAATCATAATAAAACCTCATTAAAAAAAACATAGAACCCAAATACTGTTTCTAATACCAGGATTAAGTAGCTGAGTTTCCTTAGCAGTTCCTACTAGTTACCACCTTGTAACCAACAGGAATCATGTTAAATCTCCTAAAAACACAATAGAAACCGCCTGGAACCCCATAACAGCCAACAAGCAATATCTAGTAACCAGCTTAGATCCATTAGCAGCCAACAAACTACAACCCTGTAAACAACTTAAATCATACTAAAATATTTTTTGAAAAACCATAGCAACCACATGGGACTCCATTACAGCTTCCTAGTGTCACCCAACCAAATAAATGAGACCTTATAACAGCTACCAGCCACCTGAGTTTCTTTAGCAACCAGCTAATTCATTTTTTTTTACTACCTGGAATCATTTTGAAACTTATAGTAAACATCACAGAAACCACTTGGAACCTCATAACATTCACCAAGCTATACTGTAGCAACCACTTGAGTTTTCACAGCAGCAAAGAAGCTACAATCCTGGGATGGTAAAATCCCACAGTTCCAAGGATGGTAAAATCCCACAGTGTATTTCACCATATAACCTCTGAAAATCAGAGCCCCAATCTTGAGCCTATCCCAGGAATACTGGGCGTACATTGGATCCTTGGATTGAAGCCTCTTACAGGACAACATGCTAGAACACACATTCACACCTAGGAGCAATTTAGCCAAACAGCTAAATTATCAGCTACTGGCATGTCTTGTGGCCATGGAAAGAACATGCAAAACCTTGTGGCTCAGAATCAAAGCAGGGATGCTGAAGCTATGTCAAGGTGCTACTTACCAACTTGACTACTTAGCTGCCGTAGCTCACTAGTGTGTGCACTATCTAATGCAAATTTTAACAAAAAAAGTAGATGATTCAGAACTTAGCCAACTGCCTGCTATCAGGTTGCAGACGTAACCTGGTAACTTTATGCGACTTCATGTCACATCTAAACAGCACAGCCGGACCTTCATAAAGTTGAAGAAAAGAGACATGCTTTTACTTGGACCAAAGTCTGCAGTGAATTACTGCACACCTCTAAAATGTGCACATAAGAAATACCAGCACAAATGTATGCCAAAAATGATTCACTGTGGAAAAAAAAATAGAAAGTGCAGCAGGTAAGCAAAGGTTCAGTAGTGATAGAGATCAAGGAGCACGTTGATGCTAGTCTGTTTATCACAGAGGTTCACATATTGCAATGTTCATTCAGGGTAGGTACTGAAGTCCGTCTTTAGACCCAGACGATAACTATAGCATTAAATACACTGTTTAGCATGTAGCACTACAGAATGATTAAAATTAATCTGAATATATGATTGAATGCAGTTACTATACTATAGACACAATATGCAAACAATTAGTAAAGAGTTTCTCATTCTAGTGAACTGCTTAATATTATCACCAAATCTATCAAAATTTAGCCTTAACAGATTTAAACATGCAATAAAATATTATGAACATTCACTGCTTGTTATTTAAATAGATTTAGCACATATAATGCCAGAACTAACATGACTATGACTAAGTAAAAGTGGGTGGAGCTAGATGTGGTAAGATACAGTTTAGAAAGTTTCACAGAGATCCTGCCATTTATACCTACTGCAAGAGAGACACAACAGTCATGTTACTCTTCTTTATTTTCATAGTTGTTAAAAACATTGGTAAGTCATTTATATTATACACGAACTTTAGATGAATGCTGGAGATTTGAGCTGATACCTAAAAATGATAATTCATTTTTAAAAACTCTTACACAATGAAAGTAGAAATGTTTATGTTGTTGTAATGTTTTACAGCAGGTGCTGTTGACAGCAGCATTACACCAGAACAAACCATCATATCTTCAAGTGAAGGCAGCAACATCACACTGACCTGCACATCTATTGTCATTTCTGTGACAAACAAAAGCATCTGCTGTGTCAGAAACATTGAACTCATCTGAAACTCTTGAGTACAGGAGCATTTTATTTTTTATATTTAACTACCTGTAACCTTTGGCTGAGCATTAAGGGGTTAATTAAAGTTTGCAAAAAATATTTTTTTCTAATTTTCAAATAAACCTTATTTTCTTACTTAGTGGTTCTAACAATAAGCCACCTTCTACTGCACACATGACCAACAAAGGAAGGAAAACAATAAATACCACTGCAACATACATTGAATCCAGTAAAACTGTCTTAGATAGAATTTCACAAAACAATGAGGTAATGGAACTGAGAAATGGTATAAGTGAATTCATGGCTTCTTAGGACCACATTATTATTATTATTATAATAATAATAATAATAATAATAATAATAATAATTCTATAGATTTATAGGAACAGTATATAGTATAGAACAGTTATCATGAATATGCATAAATACAAGTAGGTGGAGCTAGAGGAGGAGATGTACATTAAATAGTAACACTGACATTCATTTCTAAAGCTAGAGGTTTGAACTAAACACTCAGGAAAACAATGTTGTTCCTCTTCGTGGTGTTTTTCACTCTTGCTGATGTTGGTAAGTCATATACACTGCACACAAAATATTATTTTTTCTAATTTATAATACACAGTTTTCCAAGTGAAATGTGTCATTTATGATTAAAATATCACAATATTGTTGTAATGTTTTTATAGCAGAGGCTGCTGACAATAACATTAAACCAGATCAAACCAATGTATTTTCAATGGAAGGCAGCAACATCTCACTGTCCTGCACATATACTGGATCAGTTAACAGTTTCCACTGGTATCGACAAAAACCTGGATCAAGACCTGAGTTTCTGCTGCTGATTGATGAAAGAAGTGAATATGTCACACATGCTCATCCACCTCACCCACGATTGTCCATAAAACCAGATAAAACGAGTAAGAAAGTGGATCTGATCATCTCCTCTGCTGCTGTATCAGACTCTGCACTATACTACTGTGCTCTGCAGCCCACAGTGACAGGAAATCCAGCTGCACTGTACAAGAAAACTTTCATACAGTTTTGTTAGACTGAAAGCAGCTCTTCCAGTGCTTTAGAGAGAGTTACATGTCCTTTTGGGGGATTCTGTCTTTCTCTCTACTGGTCAGGGTCATGGTTGATATGATATGAACTCTGTTCACATGAGGTAGGAAAACACCCTTTGCAGATCTCCATATACAAACCATACACAAACCCTTTCACACACTCATTCACACAAAAACATTATTTCTCCTAGCAAATGTCCTACTTCATGTTTTTTGGAGGGGATGCAAAACTGCACACAAACTGACAGTAACCTGAACTCATCATCAAACTGGGGACCCTGAAGCTGTGATGCAGCAACACTACCTGCTGTGTCACTGTGCTATCACACTGTTAAAATCCTTCTGCTTAGTGTTTTCTTTTAGTGAGGTGTTTTCTACCCTCATGGTACAATTCCATCTAACTTCACATATATAATAGTCAAAGTAATCAGAGATTTTCAACAAGTAAAACCTCAACATAATGAGATCATCTTCAAAACTAAGCTCTTATTCGCAAACTAAATCTTATTAGCAAACCAATTCCTTGTATTTTCAAACAAGTAACTGTGAACAATGTCATGTGAATATAAAGTATTTCTCAATGGCCAGTTCCGTTCAGGTGTTTAGTTTTACAACAACTGTTTTCTTTTAGTTTTTCCTTCTTATTTCTTTTTCTGCTTTACATTAAATGATATAAAGAAAAAACAGAAACACATATACAATGACAAAAGCAGCAGTATTTGAGAGAGAAATGGATGGGCGTTATGAAGCCACCACAAAGTAAATGGTGTTGTAAATACAATTTAAATATAAGGTCTAATATATAATTACTAATCCACAGTATATATGTGTGGCTGTGTGACCTGTTTGCAGGGTTTAATTTATTGTCTTAAATTAGGTTTTTCTCTTCAGTGAACACAAGATGGCGCAGTCACTTATCTTATTGTGGGTTAAGTACTAGAGACACTACCACACAACCTGCTCACATTCTCTGAGATGATGGAAGCTACTTTTCACAGTAAAACCTTTGTGACATAGAGTATACTTGTTCTTCTATCATACATACTGCTGATATAATATCCTAACCCCTGTCCTGGTTACTCTTAGTGCCTAAGATAATTTCAGAGATATCATTCTGATTAAACAACACAACTGTCCACTTAACACTAAACTGTCATAAGAATAAATACTCATCTAATGTCATTTCTGTGACAAGCAAAAGCACCTGCTGTGTCAGAAACACTGAAAACTGGAAACTTATCTGTAAATCTGCCTTTACTCTTCTTTCTCGTCTTCTGATGCTACAGTGAGTACAGGAAAGCTTTTTCTGAATTATCAAGGAAAAATATTCTTTCTTATTCTGAAATAAACCTTATTCTCTTCCACTTAATGGTTCTAACATTAATCTGCCTGCTGGTGTTTACACAACAGTTACCTAATTTGGAGACATCACTAGCATACATCATTTAAATATTTAAGAATGTAATTATTAGATTAGATTTTTACTAGATTAAATTGATCATTTTTACATAAATACATTGTTTTCTTGCTTTCAGTATGAGTTTACTTAAATGTGCTCTGGACAGGTTTCCCATATGAGGCTGAATGTAAAGCCAGGATGTTTCAGTAAGAATCAACAATCTGACAACAACATTGGTGACACTGTCATGTGATGCTGTGGGGTGGAGCAATTTTGAAGCTTTATGGTGTTAACATATTAGATTACAGAAAGATCTCCACTATTTTCACTGAGCTAAGACCAGTCATCATGTTCACTGTTATATTCATGTATCTGTGGCTTTCACTAGGTGAGTTAACATTGACTTTTTGTTATTACAGAAATATTAACTATATTATATTAAATATTAGTCTGTGTGGTGATGCAGTGTGAAAATGCAGTGTGTGGGTCTTAGGTATTTCCTATTGATTATTTAAAGGTTAAAAATGTTATGTTGTCTTCTCTATGACAGGTGACTCCATGGTAGATTCAATAGAGCCAGATTTCCCTCATAAAGCTGTAGATGAAGGTGATGATGTTACTCTGTCCTGCAAATACAAACCAAGCACAAGTTCAGCAAACAACTACTTCCACTGGTACAGGCAATATTCAAAATCTAAACCTGAGTTCCTTCTGTATATTCACCAAAGAGGAAAACCAATCAGTCCCAACAATCCCTCAAGAATGTCTGTTAAAGTTGATGATAAACAAGTGGATCTGATCATCTCCTCTGCTGCTGTGTCAGACTCTACTCTATACTACTGTGCTCTGAGGCCCACACCTCCATCATCATCACTACATTCAGGAAAATATATTGCTAGCATCCTGAACAGCTGTACCAGAGTTTAATAGGTGAAACTGCATTGAGTCTCGGAGCACAAGTACCTACAGCAGAACAAAAACACTAGAAACATCAGGGTCTCTCTGACCTTTAAGATAAATATCGTAATGAGTAATGCAAACCTTTTAACCGGTAAACAAACCTTTCCTTTATTTTACTCAAGCTGTTTTTACTGTAAGGAACGTGACAGAATGTTAGATGTGTTATTATGAAACTGCAATGAGAATTGCAGAATATGTCAAACTGACATAATTTCCACATTATAATATTTACCCCATCAAACAGATCACTTTTCCCAACCCTGAGTACTGGTTTCACACTAAATCATGATTAGACTAGTGATTATCCAGTTAGCGCCCCAAAGGACTTGGTTACAGATGTATGTTATCTAGCTAGCGAACCTCGCTAATCATTTCATTTACACAATATCATATAGAGTGTAAAGCTTGCTGAACTCGGGTGAAGGTTTTAATAATTATTCCGTATAATATTTAGATAGATTTCGGATGATGGACTGGGACAGGAGGTTTTTGAGACTTTAATCAGTCACCATGTACGGTGAATTTACACAAGCTAATGCTAACTAATGCATATAACTAAATATTTGTCTGTTTATTCTCAGCTTAACTAGCTTACAAAGTCACAGGTTTATTAACGTTTCGGCATTAAAAAGGAAATTTTTGTTTTTTTACTTCTCCCTTTTTAAAAAACAAAACAAAAAAACAATCAAAATCCTCTATTTCTGGGTGTGGGTGAAAAAAACACTGGTTTATCTACACTGTTAGCAAGCCTGGATAATTAACTTGGTAGCATCATTAAGATAAGTATCGTAATGAGTAATGCAAACCTTTTAACCGGTAAACAAACCTTTCCTTTATTTTACACAAGCTGTTTTTACTGTAAGGAACGTGACAGAATGTTAGATGTGTTATTATGAAACTGCGATGAGAAGAAGCACTTATGATGGGGCGGCGGGAGGAAATGTACAGTACATCATCTTTTTTGGAGAACAGGACATGTTTAGGCTTACATCCTGCTTCGTGTTAAGGTGTAAATTAAGTAGCCATCTAGAACACCATAAGTGAATTACAGAGAGTTTTTTGTTTTTTACGTTTTAACAGGATGCAGTTGGCGTACAGCTGGCCTCCGTGGCTCCGATTCGGTTCCTGAGGACTCCTTCTCATCGGGACTCCATCAAAGCAGAGCTCTCCGGGTCCTATGTAAGCTTCTGAATGCCTGTGTAACATGACAGCTGTTTAAATCTGAAAGACTTTGATAATAGAGAACTCCATTAGGACTCCATTATGTAAAGTTAATTTCTTTTTGTAACTTTTCTGCTCTCTGCAGGCCTACCACTACAACCTCGTGGACGTGTTTTACGAGCTGCTTCTCTGCGGATACTTCACGAAGGGCTTAACGCCTCAGCCAGTAAGCGTCTTATCGGGAGATTTAAAAGCGATGCTTGAATGTAGTTTGAGAACAGGATCTATTTTATTTCATTTTGTTTTCCCATATTTTAAACCCTGGCATTAACGGAGCTTGTCGTCTCCCTTTCCTAAAGCTTCAGGGAGGACTCTCGGAGCGCCTGCTTGCGCTCATCAAGTGGGATGTAGATGTTCGGGAGCCTGGAGCAAAGATCTACTTCACAGTGCTTATTGTAAGTGTTCAAATATCTTCTGATGCCACGATACACAAATGGTCAGCATTGTATCTCTAAGACAGTGACATTACACTGGATTTGTGTTTGTGTAATTTGTTGATAGGATCAGCTTACAGGCCTTTTTGTGTTGATTTTCAACTCAACTCCAATACATGACATTAGGTTTAAACTTTAATTCATGATAAAGGCACATGGTTACTTTTTGTTTATTCAGTACACTGTTACTCTGAAATGTTCATATAAGTGAAGCAGAGATAACATTCTGCTTTATTGGTACAAACAATATCCTATAATTATATATCCTGTAATTTATTTTCCATTCATACATTTATTTATTCTTTCATGTGTTTATTATACCTGTGTGTATAAATGTATGTTACTTTACCAAATGTGAACTAAGATCCAGAACAAAATGTGAGCACTCCAGACCATAATTCCATTGTATAGTTACAAGAAGTTAAAATGGATGAATAAGGAAAGTGTTAGTCAAATTTGCTTTCCTTTTATTGATCATAATGAAATTCATCAAGATTGAGTGAAAATGAAATGAAAATGGAAATTGTGTATTAACATTTGTATTTTCAGTTAAATGGATGTACAATGTCTGCCAAATTTTAAATGGATCAGCAAAAATCCATTCACAGTTGCATTTCCCAGGTCTTAAGTGTTACGACCCTGACCTGTGGAAACAGCACTTACTCTTCCCTGCACCACCTTCCATTCACAAACCTGTGCTCCACCTCAGTCCTGCCTCCACATATGGCTTTCATGGAAGAGGTGAGAGGAAGAAGCCCTTTCTCTCCAAAAAAACATGGCGGCATCTTAACAAATTCGGGAACAATATTTTTTTGGACTGATGGTTAATCATTATTCATAGTTTCATGTTTGGTGAAGGTCAAACAGAGTTTATCACAACAAACACCTCATACCAAGTGTCATGTTGGTGGAGGGGTGAGGATTCGGTTGTTTTGCAGCCACAGGCTCTAGAAAACTTTTAATCATTTGGACATTGATGATCTCCACTTTATATTAGAATATTCTTGAGACAAATGTAAGACTGTCCATGAGCTTATGTTGTGCTGAAACTGGGTAATATTAAAGGACAATAATCACAAGCACACCAGCAAATTTGTCTCTTTAAGGATGCTGAATCTGAGGACTTGTTTTTGTCTAGGTTAATGTCAGAAATACAGATAAAACAGAAAAAGACGGGTTATTCTTGTGTTCTGATATGCTGAAATGCTGTAATGATTCCAAATGAATCTGTGAATTGAAACTGTGAACTATTCCCAGCGTGGTGAGCAATACTTTTGTTTAAAATATATTGATGGTTCTTGATGTAAATAATGTATATGTCTATTTAAATTCAGCTCCTGCAGATGGCAGTACATGACATGAAAATACTCTAGAACTGAACCTGATTGGACCTGGACACAACAGAACCATGTGGAGTGTTAAAGTAGCCATGAACATTAAACCTGAACAAAGCTTCAGCACAGATACATGGTGTGTGGAGTGCAGTCCGACTGAAACACTTGAATTACTGCAGAATCTTGAGCTTAATACAAGATGCTTATGTATTTGTGCACATGCTCTCAAACACCACCTTGTTAGGGGTTTTATATTGTTATAATTTTATGGGGAATTTTTTCAAATCCTATCAATCACTACAGTACCTCTGGTGTTTTGTTTAGACTTTAAGGGTGTACTATAAATCTGCTGAAGAATTTAATTTCACAATAAGAATTGTTTGTAATTGCAACAATATATTTTGTAGATTAGAAAAGGTTTAAGTTCATAGAAATAGGAAATACAGGAACTAAATATATGAATCTTTTGCTCATTAAATTCTTTTAGAACATGTGTGTGTATTTTACATAATGCGGCAAATCCTGCACTCTGATTGGTTAAAACAGAGGGAAGCTACAGTTGAGGCTTTGTACACAAGAAATGCTTAGATGCTTCACTGAAGACAGAGTAGAAGGAAACTTGACATTTACAATAACATAAAAAGGAAACTTTCAGAAGAACAGAGGAAATTAAAACATGATGGTTTTCTGTATGTTTCTGTTTTTTACCATGTTCATAGGTAAGCTTATATTTTATATATCCCCATATATCATGTTTAAATGTTTTATAACTAGTAAAGAAATGTTTCCATGTGTGAGTGTTTTAGACTGTAAGCATGTACTGTATGTATACTGTATAATATAAAATGATAAGATTCTGAAATAAATGTCCTCTTCAGGTGAGAGCACACAGGACAGCATTACTCCAACATCTTCTGCTGTCTATGGTAAAGAGGAGCAAGCAGTTACACTCTCCTGTGATTATAAATACACTGTTTCTATGAACAATCTACAGTGGTATGGACAATATTCCAATGCAGCACCAGAATTCCTCGTTCTGTTGACGGAATCGGGAGGGAATCAGACAGGTGATACTCCTCATCCTCATTTGTCTGCTAAAGTTCATAAGAGTCTGAAGCGTGTGGATTTGGAGATCTCGCCTGCTTCAGTATCAGACTCTGCACTGTACTACTGCGCCTTGCAGCCCACAGTGACAGGAAAGTCAACTTCACTGTCCAAAAACCTACAGAGACCTCAAACATGAAAGTGTTAAAGAATCACAATAAGAAGAAAAGACTGGAAGCTATGCATAACATCAGCATTCTGATTATTGATCCAATAGAAATGTATGTATATAACCATATATGAATACTTTATTTGAATTGAATAGACAAAACATTCTAAGTGAATCCAAATACAGATAGAAAAGTTAGGTGTGTGTTTGAAGAAGCCACATGTTCACTCCCTCTGCAGTATTAAGTGCAGTTCTCATAAACAATAGTGGCAGGTTTGATGGTTTATTTACTTAATGACAGTGTAAAGATCACATGCTGGAATTTGATTCTGTTCTAGGAATAAAAATGTGCATATTGTAAACTCTTTTGACAAGCAGCTGATCTGATTTATTTTTATTTCATGTTTGTTTGTTTGTTTATTTTACTGAGCATGCTATTTAATGTGTTCATCATGTGTGTCTTTGCAGGGTGTTTAATATATTTTTGAGAATTACAGGATACCTGAAAGTATGTATAACTAAGAATAAGTATTGTGGAAAATAAAAACACAGTTTCCATCACACAATCAGGAAATAAATAAGCTCTACTGAAATAATGCTCCATAATCAATTCTTGAGGTAGATGAGCTACAACAGCTAAAGACCACATCAGGTTTCATTCCTGTTCACCAAGAACAGAAATCTAAGACTACAGTAACAACCCTGTAAATGACATAATTTGGCCCAATGGCAAGAGCTGCTTACTTGGTTCACACTTAGCGTCTGGATTCCAAAAAGGTTTGAATCCCACAGGAGCCTCGCTTTATTGTTAACTTGACTTTGTGTAACCGAGTTCCTTTTACTCGGACCCCAGTCCATATGAACAAGAAGGTCATACAGTTACAGAGTACAGTGAACCTTCATTGGCGCACATCAAGGTAACAGGGATGACCTGGCTCGTTGGTCTAGGGGTATGATTCTCGCTTTGGGTGTGAGAGGTCCCAGGTTCAAATCCCGGACGAGCCCTTGTTTTAAATGGAATAGAGTGTTTGGGATAAAACTAATGGAAACTTGCACTGCTGGCTTGGTTCTCGCTTGGAAGCTTGTTTCTCCAGAGGTCCAAGAAGGTTCAAATCCCACTGTAATTACCTCTGAAAATTTAAGCTCCAACCAGGAGCCTATCTCTGGAATACAGGGAGCGGGATGGAGAATGTCACACTTTGTGGAGACATGAACCTCTGAAATATTAATATAATAGAGTACAGAAAGACCTCAGAATATTGTCATTTTACTAACACCATTCATCATGTTCACTGTTATATTCATGTGTCTGTGGCTTTCATTAGGTAAGTTATCATTGATCTTTTCAGAAAGGAGGGTAAAAGGTAAATCCCTATGCCACCACGTCTGTCTGCTAAAGTTGATGATAAAACTAAACAAGTGGATCTGATCATCTCCTCGGCTGCTTTTAATGTTTGATAATATACAATTAGAAGGTAATTCATTGAAAATCATGCTTTCTGGTATCACCCAGATGAGGATGGGTTCACATTTGAGTCTTCCTCATATCGTCTCAGGGAGTTTTTTCTTGCCGCTGTTGCCTCAGAGTTGCTCATTAGGGGTAAAGTTAATTTTCAACTTTGTAATTTCTATTCTGAATTTCTGTTTTTCTGTAAAGCTGCATTGAGACAATGTCCATTGTTAAAAGTGCTGTACAAATAAAAATGAAGTGAAGTGAATTTAATTACCTTTTGGGAACAGACACAGCAAATTTACTTATGAGAGATTTGGTTTAAATCTGGATCCAGTTTCCTATGATTTTCCACAGCAAATTATCATAATTATTTATAAATGTACAAATAATTTAAAAACCACACAAACAGATAAAGGCTTATAGTATGGTATAGATGATGAATCTTAAAATACAACACAGACATATTAATGACTCTACACTACAACTGCATCACTTCCTGGGTGTGTCCTTCTAGAGACGTGTAAAGTTCAGCACATACAGCACTATTATACAGAATCCTCACAGAGCTGTGTTCAGAAATGGATCAACTATACAACTTACTGTACATAGTGAGATACATACCACTGATTCTCACTCTAGTTACAGGTAATTCATTTCATCAGTTTATCAAAAGTTTTAATTCTTACAATCATATTCAATTAGTTGCATTAATTAATAACGATGTTTTTTTTATTATTCATCCAGTCATTTGTTGATTTCTTAAGTCAATATTTGGTTTAAGAAAATTATTTCACTGATATATTTTTATATATATATATTTTTTTACACCAGGCAGTTTTGCAGATAAAATTGGACCAAAGGATGAAGATGCCAACATTGTCAGGAAAGAAACAGAGACTGTTACTCTGAAATGTTCATATGAGTCAAGCAGTGACGTCATCTATATTCACTGGTACAAACAATATCCTAACAGCGCACCACAGTTTTTACTGTATAAAGGCGCAAGGTCAAGATCTGACCAGAGCACTCCTGATGACCGTCGATTAGAGTCGAAAACCAGCAGAGACTCTACTGAACTTACTATCAGAGGTCTAAAGCTCTCAGATTCTGCACTCTATCTTTGTGCTCTTAGAGTAGCAGCACAGTGATACAGAGTCACTGAAAGACTTTACAAAAACATAACAATGGAATATCTAAATTTATAAAGCCACAGAAGCCCCTTTACCAACATATCAGTTAACCACAGACAAACAACATTTGTGGTAACACATGCAGCTGGTGGGGAAAAAATGAAAAGAGATTAAAATTACACCTACACAAGAATCATAGTATATTCACAAACATCATGCTATTTTAATGACAATAACAGAATCGTTTTATCAGATGTTACTGGGGCATAGTATGGGCAATTAAAAAATGTACATTTTCCTTTGCTTCAAACTATACTCTTAAATACCTCATGTTAAGTGTATGTGTTTGTTTGCTGCATGTTTACTGTTATATTATGTCTACTATTAGTCTTATTGTCATATTCTGTTCATCTTAATTATGGCACTATTATGTCTCGTCTATTTTTGTCTATTTTACATGCTGCTGCTGTAACAAGTTCCCTTTAGGAGATTAATAAAGTGTCATATTATCATGACCTAACACTGTGCCTGACTGTGTGCCCTGACCATGTCACTGTGTCTGGAACCATCACTATACCCTGACCTGACACTGAGCCTGGATCTGTCACTGGATTTTAGACCTCTAGCTTTCTTAGGTTTTGCATGTAGAGAGTCTCAAAAACACACAAAGAATGTACTTAGATTTAATGGTGGATTGATAAATGAAAAGGTGGCTGGTTTAATGTGATGAATACTCACTGGATGTGAACATTTCCCTGCTCAGAGGTACACTCCACTGGACTGGACAAGGCTGGATTTTCAGACACTGAAACATGTAAATGACCCTGTAACTACTGTCAGGCTGTTTATAGTTAAGAAATCATGAACATATTTAATAAATGAAGTGATCGATAATCATAAACAATTGAATTTTCATTAGGTCCATTTCATTAGGTGGTCATGGGTTTGAAAGTTCAGAGGCTGGCTCAATCTGAACTTTCACACCCATGACTACTGGCATTGCTAGCACCTTCATCTACCAGTTTGACTACAGGAACACATTTCCACTGTAATTATCTATGACATTATTACAGTCTATAATGGGGGACTCTTCTAAAGTTAATTAAAATGGAAAGAAGGCTAAACTTAACCTTTAAGATTATCTCTAATGTTAGCTCACCATGTTAATTAGATGATGTTTATTCAGTTTCTTCTGCTAACATTAAGAATATTAGCATATCATATTTTCTTATGCTATTGCAGTTTTCAAGAGTAATGTCCTGTTGCAACAAGTATAACATACAAGTATAAGTATATTGCAAGTATAACTGAAACCATTGTTTAGCTAATGTTAACTAGTTACCATCAGGAGACAATTATACTAGCTGAGGTGATAATGCTGACTAGACAGAGCAGGTTAATGTTGGTCTACAAAAAAGTTTTAAAACTTTAACTTTAATGCCTTTAAAGCCATTAAAAAATTGTGCTTTTTACAAGCAACCAAAAAGTTTCTATGTAAGACTTCCAGTTAGCCTTTTCCAGTTATTTTTGTTAGCTAGCTTGAATTCCTCAAGGCATATATTGCAACTGTTATTTAATCTCATTTGTAATGGTAAAAGTTATGTATTCATTTATTTCAGGATTTGTTTGTTCTCTGATATAACTGTGAGAATATAGCTTGCAAGCTAACATTAGCTATGTCTGTTTATAACAGTAGCTTGCAGAATCAAATGCTGCACTCATACAGTAGTTCAGAATTATCAGCTAACAAAAACACAAAACCTCTTGTTACCTATACAGCCTGAATACAAGTATAGCTTTTCTATTCCAATTTCTACTTGAAATAAGTAGAAAAATACTTGAAAATGTATTTAGTTTTTAAAAAGTTAGTATGAAAGGTTAAAGTATTGTGAGTTCAAAAGTCCAAAAGATGTGTTTAAGAGGTGAAGTCAGATGCAGTGGGTTGATCAGCAACAGTGGAATAGTTCTGTGTTGTATTAGTGACTCAGTTCACTCTCACTGATACTGTGAAGTGATGATCTGTGTAAAATTATGCTCCAACAGCATCACTTCCTGGGTGTGTCCTTCTAGAGACGTGTAAAGTTCAGCACATACAGCACTATTATACAGAATCCTCACAGAGCTGTGTTCAGAAATGGATCAACTATACAACTTACTGTACATAGTGAGATACATACCACTGATTCTCACTCTAGTTACAGGTAATTTTCATCAATTCATCAATTTACTATTGGAATTAACTATTGTAATTCATGTTCTATAGAATTAATGTAATTTAATGTCTTACATTATTTGTGGGGTATGTTGGGTATTACACAAAAATATTTTTAGAATGTTTTGATATCTGTATTATATCTTTATCAATATTCTCCTGTATAACAGGCAGTTTCGCAGATAAAATTTGGCCGAAAGATGAAGATGCCAATATTGTCATGAAGGAAACAGACACTGTTACTCTGAACCACAGTTTTTACTGCTTAAAGGAGCGAGGTCAAGAGATTATGAAGAGCACAACCCCTCTGGCTCTCGATTCAATACAGAAACATCCCCAGACTCTACTGAACTTACTATCAAAGATTTGCAGATCTCAGATTCTGCACTCTATCACTGTGCTCTTACAGTAGTAGCACAGTGATACAGAGTCACTGAGAGACTGTACAAAAACCTATGAAATAATTCATTTGAAGTTCAACGTTAAATATCAAAGATACTTCCTTTAGCAACTTATCAGTTAACCATAGACACAAAAGACATTTGTGGTAACATATGCAGCTGAAGAAAGAGAATAAAATAAAGAGGCACTGTGTCACTTGTTGCTGGTGTGTACTGTTTTATATTCATTGTACTTTGCTGGCCAGTTTTTCCCATGATTCATTTAAATTATATACACTATATTGCCAAAAGTATTCGCTCACCTGCCTTGACTCGCATATGAACTTAAGTGAAATCCCATTCCTAATCCATAGGGTTCAATATGACGTCGGTCCACCCTTTGCAGCTATAACAGCTTCAACTCTTCTGGGAAGGCTGTCCACAAGGTTTAGGAGTGTGTTTATGGGAATTTTTGACCATTCTTCCAGAAGCGCATTTGTGAGGTCACACACTGATGTTGGACGAGAAGGCCTGGCTCTCAGTCTCCGCTCTAATTCATCCCAAAGGTGTTCTATCGGGTTGAGGTCAGGACTCTGTGCAGGCCAGTCAAGTTCATCCACACCAGACTCTGTCATCCATGTCTTTATGGACCTTGCTTTGGTCACTGGTGCACAGTCATGTTGGAAGAGGAAGGGGCCAGCTCCAAACTGTTCCCACAAAGTTGGGAGCATGGAATTGTCCAAAATGTCTTGGTATGCTGAAGCATTCAGAGTTCCTTTCACTGGAACTAAGGGGCCAAGCCCAGCTCCTGAAAAACAACCCCACACCATAATCCCCCCTCCACCAAACTTACACTTGGCACAATGCAGTCAGACAAGTACCGTTCTCCTGGCAACCGCCAAACCCAGACTCGTCCATCAGATTGCCAGATGGAGAAGCGCGATTCGTCACTCCAGAGAACGCGTCTCCACTGCTCTAGAGTCCAGTGGCGGCGTGCTTTACACCACTGCATCCGACGCTTTGCATTGCACTTGGTGATGTATGGCTTGGATGCAGCTGCTCGGCCATGGAAACCCATTCCATGAAGCTCTCTGCGCACTGTTCTTGAGCTAATCTGAAGGCCACATGAAGTTTGGAGGTCTGTAGCGATTGACTCTGCAGAAAGTTGGCGACCTCTTCGCACTATGCGCCTCAGCATCCGCTGACCCCGCTCCGTCAGTTTACGTGGCCTACCACTTCGTGGCTGAGTTGCTGTCGTTCCCAAACACTTCCACGTTCTTATAATACAGCTGACAGTTGACTGTGGAATATTTAGGAGCGAGGAAATTTCACGACTGGATTTGTTGCACAGGTGGCATCCTATCACAGTTCCATGCTGGAATTCACTGAGCTCCTGAGAGCGACCCATTCTTTCACAAATGTTTGTAAAAACAGTCTGCATGCCTAGGTGCTTGATTTTATACACCTGTGGCCATGGAAGTGATTGGAACACCTGATTCTGATTATTTGGATGGGTGAGCGAATACTTTTGGCAATATAGTGTATATTATATTCATTTACATGTATAAAAAAAAATTAAGATTTGTCGTCAACAATTCACAACATTCAGAAGTGTCTAAATCAAGAGGTGTAGTATAATCTAGAGATGAAGAATAATCTAGAGATGAAGAATATTTTTTATATTTTAAGTTATCATAAAATAACATTGTCAATCGCTCAGTGTGATGCAGTAATTACAACTAAAATATTACATCTAAAATAAACCCTGGCATCACTCTGCCCCCTGGTGAGACATATTCTGATCAACAGTGTCAGCTGCAGGAAGTGTGGAGCTCCACAGACTATGACAGTAAACTCCTTCAGCTTTATCTTTTAGCAGATTACCATCTCTATCATGCTGCTCTTTAATCTTTTACTGTTAATGCTTAATGAAGTTTGAGAAATAGCACAGGGTTATATATATATAGGAGGTAGAACAGAACATGTATGTGATGCCCCAGAGTTAACAGGAATGAGTCACAACACAGCAGTGAGTTAAGGTGATATATTGTGATGTAGTGATATGTACAGCACAGTGAACTGGGAAGACTTCAGGGTGGACCAAGACCAAAAATAACAAAACAGAAACAAACTGAGATTAGCTATCTGACCTAAACAAAAAAAAAGAAATGAACATCTCCAACAAAAATGACAGTAATAGCCCTCATGCCAGTGAATACATACAATGTCTCAATATTTACATGTGCAAAGAAAGATTATATACACAAGGCAGCAACGATTAACAAGAAGCAGATCAAACTTGTAGTCAAGGCAGGCAAAGGTCAAAATCAGAATAGTAAAACACAACACTGAATCTCAACACACACACAAGCACAACACACCAAGTGAGCATTGAAGTTGGGGTTACTGGCTTCCATCCCAGCCTTGGCAGAAGTGTTAACTGCTGGAGCTGAAGCAGTAAGGAGGGCTAGAGTACAGAGGGGACCAACCTGAAGGACTAAACACATATAAGACAGAATATACAACACAACCTCACAGGATGTAACACTTCATATTAGTTCCAAGATGTTTTCATATTACATTTACTTATTAAAAAAAATCTTTTCTCTTTTTAGCACAGGGAGCACATCAATTCAAATGACTGAGCATCTTATATGCATTTTGGTGAGAGGCTTCATGTGGATTAGAGCTGACCTATTGACCTATTTATAAGATGGGACATTTAGTCTACAGAACATAATTCCCAGGCTGTGACACAAATATGTTAATATGACGAATTACAATTTGCATTAATATGTGTATCATTGCATAACTAAAATCCACAAAGAGTTCATTCATTAATCTTCAGTAAACACCTGACCAGGGTCAAGGTGATGGTGATAGGGTCACTGTCACTATATTTAGTAAAAATCAGCCTTAAACAACATTCAATAAATTCTATTATGAAAATTCATGTGACAGAGCTGACATGACTATGAGTAAGTAAAAGTGGGTGGAGCTAGATGTGGTAAGATACAGTTTAGAAAGTTTCACAGAGATCCTGCCATTTATACCTACTGCAAGAGAGACACAACAGTCATGTTACTCTTCTTTATTTTCATAGTTGGTAAAAACATTGGTAAGTCATTTATATTATACACAAACTTTAGATGAATGTTGGAAATTTAACCGGATACCTAAACATGATGATACACCCTCAAGTAATGAAAGTAGAAATGTTTATGTTGTTGTAATGTTTTACAGCAGGTGCTGTTGACAGCAGCATTACACCAGAACAAACCATCATATCTTCAAGTGAAGGCAGCAACATCACACTGACCTGCACATATGATGATTCAGCTAACTATCTCCACTGGTATCGACAAAAACCTCAATCAGAACCAGAGTTTCTTCTGCTGATTTATGAATCCACAGATAGTGACACTAGAGTTGAACATAAGCTTGACCCACGACTATCCACCAAACTTCGTAAAAATAAAAAGAAAGTAGATCTGGAGATCTTTCCTGCTGCAGTATCAGACTCTGCACTGTACTACTGCACCATGGAGCCCACAGTGACACAAAACTCAAACAGACTGTACAAAAAGTCAAGCTGCATGTTTTTTCTCAGCAGGGGGAGATGTTTACCTGTTTCATTTAAGATTTCTTTCTTAATTCTCAGACTCTGATGTTGATTTGAATTTCAACAATGATCCTCTTATGTTGGTAATACTTATTGACTGAATAATCAGAGAACAAATCCTTTAATAAATGTTAATCTTTAATCAGAAAGAATTATTTCTGCAAAGGTTCATGCTGTTATTCCCCTGATATAATAATAAGAAGGTAACACAAATTCAGTAAAAATATATATTCAAATAATTTAAGATACTGAGTTTTAATGTAACACAAGTGAACTGAAGACTTCACTCTTCATTATTTAGCAGCTTATAAAATAGCACTTGATCCAGCACTGATATTTTATTTTATGATACTTTAGCTAGCTTAGTAAATGACAGTGTAAAGTTCACATGGCAGAAATACCCCCAAATGCTACACCATTCCAGGAATAATGATATTAAATATTAATTCTGATGAGCAGTTATTTCTGTGTTTATTGTGCTTGAGATCTGACGTGTTTAACATATGTTTCTGTGCAGGTTTACTTTGGTCTTGAGTCTTGAATAATAAAAATGTCCACTAGTTTGATTTCCCAGTGTGCTTTTGACATTGATTGAAATACTTCAGCATTTAATTGCTGTGGGTTTTGGGAATATGTCTGTTAAACTCTGAGACCCTGCACCTGCAGAACCTGTAAAAGAAAGCAAGATTGTTTAGGAAACTTCTAAGTGAGATTCTTGTTTCAGGCCCCAAAGCACAGATCATCCTAATTGTAATTGATAATAAATCTGTACTACTGTTAATAATTAGGGGTGAACCAATACTAATCTGTAAACTGCAAAGTGTTTTTGATGAATTCCTGTAACCTTTGAACAATTCACCATGCCTCAGGCTGTGCCTTGATAAACTAATTTTTTTATTAAGCAGATGAGTCAAATGACAAAGTAAAATAAGAAAGAAAAGAGGCTTGCTTGTTCATCACCTCAGTGAAAAACCCTCCACACTGTGCTATTTCTAACAGGTTAATCACAACAAATAAATAAGAACACAAACAATGCCCCAGTGTATATATATATTACATTTTCAACCACAATATATAGTCATTTATTTTATTTAACGTTTATGGAATACCGTAGAATAACGTTTATAGATTGATTGTTTTCATTATTAAAAAAATTATATTCTGTCAGCATTTGTTTACTATGTGCTTAGGACAGGTTCCTCATTCAAGGTTGACTAGAACTCATTTATTTATGCACTACTTTTTTTTTTTACTGTTTTGTGGAGTGTTCAGTGTGGGAAAGATTAAAGAAAAGACTAAGAATCATTTCATAAAAGTATTTTGGTTTCAAATATTATCTTGTGATTAATAATCAAATATTTGTCATATTGTACAGTAGCTACCGAGCCCCTTCTAAATGATTAGTGGTTGAACAATCAGAGAAATCCTTTTAAACAATTCAATTCAATAATATTTTGTTAGTATATTTCTTTTAACAATGGACACTGTATAAAAAAACTTTACAAATTGTAATGACTGGCCCGAGGCAGAGGGTTGAGGATCCATGAGCTCAATCTTTAATTAAGAGCAGACACAAAAAACAAAGACAAAAGCCGAATGGGCAAGGCAAAGGGTCAAAAAACCTGAAAATACAGTCTGCACTGCAAACGAAACCGAAACTCACAAAACTGAAACTCACAAAACCGAAACTCGTAATCCTAATCAACGTGATGATAGAGTCCATACACAGCAAAATCCAATTTGGCAGTAATCCAACACGGCTCGGTAAGTTCACAGCATTGTGGCGTTGTGAACACGCTGCTTAAGATGGCTGAAAACCCAGAAGAAAGCGTACTTCGTGGAAGCATTAAAACTCGGGAGACTGCTCCCTCTGAATCCCCAGATGGTCACAGAAGGCCCACCACACACGGGAGGTGAACTGAGAGCCCCAGTCTGACACTATGTCCTCTGGTAAACCATAGTTCCTGAAAACGTGGTGAAACAACATCATGGCTGTTTTCATGGCAGTAGGTAGACCTCTTAGCGGCACCAGTTTTCATCCCTTGGAGAATCGGTCGATGACCACTAGGACCACTAGGACCACTAGGACGCAGCATCTGAAATGAGACGCGGCGAATATAGAAACACTGTATAATAGTGCGTTGTGTCACAGGCTCTTGTAGCGAACATGAATAAAATTACATTACATATAGCAAAAAATTACTATACACAATTCAGTCTTACAAGTCTCCTTTCACTGCAGCAAAAAACAAAAACAAAAAAACCCACAGTCCACCCTGGGGATCTGGAATGAAGTCAAACTGTTTGTTTTCTACAAAAGAAAACCCAAAAGCACAAATGGTTCTTGAAAAAGCTTACCAACCATTTTGAATCAAAAGGATTTTCTTGAAAAGTCCACCTTGAAAATACATTTGTAAGGATGTCCGCGACCAAATCCATTTCTTATCCTCTGTCAGCCATCGTGAGTTAAAATATATATATATTTTATTTAGTTTGTGTGGTTCGCTGCCTCTGACTACTCCAATTATCCAATCAAATGATGTGAAATTGCTGACATAATCGTATGCCTGCTAGATGGCCTCAGTGACGCCAACTCTAAATCTGATTGGTTAATGGAACAGTTTCATTGCCACTTATTTTAAGCTATGAGTGCCTGCACTATTGATGCTAATGGCCTTAAGGCAACACATGATGTCAGCCACTAGCCAAAATATGATTGGATAAATACTCTTTATCATAAATATACACTACTGGAAGCAGCACAACCAAGAGAAAAGTTATGAAATGTAGAGAATACACAATTGGGAATAATTTAATAAACATTCATGGAAAAATATATTAACATGCAAGTCAGTGATTCAGATCACTGCTGTTTAGGCCAGCAGAGAAGGCTTAATGGCCCTGACTGTCTGCCACTGCTAAAAATATTTTTTACATAAAAAATTATAACAAAAAAAGTTTCTTTTTTTTCAGGAAATCTCTAATGAGCAGGCCTGTTTATTTACCTCTGATGCTACTGAAGTACTTCTGAAGTACAGGAACATTTTATTTTGTCTGTAACCTGTAAACCACATGTAACCTTCTGTTTTTTAGGACGGAGCATTAAGGGGTTAATTAAAGTTTGAAAAAGAAAAAGAAAAATCTTCCTTATTCTCAAATAAACCTTATTTTTCTTACTTACTGGTTCTAACAATAAGCTGCCTACTGATGCACACATGACACACAGAGGAAAAGAAACACAACAAATACACACAAATCATTTAATACCCCTGCAACATACATTTAATCCAGTAAACCTCTTTTAAATACAATTGCACAAATAGAAAGTAGCACTATGCAAAAGACACTGTGATAACCAGTGTCACACAGTGCAATCACAAAAGCCATGTATTGAAGAAAGGACTTTTTTGCATATTATAACATTTTCTGAATGTTTCACCATTAAAATATTCTTATTTCTTATTTTAATAATGAGAGAGAGAGAGCAAGAGAGAGACAGAGAGAGAGAGACTCAAAAATAAGTGATGAAACTCAAAATGTCAAAATATCACGGGGAAAATTGAATAAATGGTACGAGTGAATCCATGGCTTCTTAGGACTATATTTTATTATTAATGTAAAATATTTCTACAGGAATTTATATAAACAGAATACAGAACAGCACGGTCATCAGAAATATGCATAAATACAAGTAGGTGGAGCTAGAGGTGGAGATGTACATCAAATAGTAACACTGACATTCATTTCTAAAGCTAGAGGTTTGAACTAAACACTCAGGAAAACAATGTTGTTCCTCTTCGTGGTGTTTTTCACTCTTGCTGATGTTGGTAAGTCATATACACTGCACACAAAATATTATTTTTTCTAATTAAGAAGACACAATTTTCCATGTGAAATGTGTCATTTATGATTTATGTTCAACAAGTTCAACCTCAACAGAAGGAGATCATCTTCAAAACTAAGGATTATCTTATTATCAGCAAACCAAGAAACTCGAACCGTCTTATTCATTAGTGCATTGTTGTCTCCTGCTCTTTTGCAGTGTTCAGTGTGAGAAAGATTCATTTCATAAAAGTATGTTGGGTTTAAAATATAATGTGTTGTGATTCACGATCAAGAATCTAAGTAAAGTCATCTAAAGGGAATTGTGTGTGTTTAAACCCCTGATAGGACAGGAAGTATGTCATGTGAATATAAAGTATTTCTCAAAGGCCAGTTCGGTTTAATTGTTGAGTTTTTAAACTGATTTCAACACCTGCTTCCTTTTAGTTTTTCCTTCTTATTCCTTTTTCTGCTTTACTTTAAATAATGTAAAGAAAATACAGAAACACACACACAATGACAAAAGCAGCAGTATTTGAGAGAGAAATGCATGGGTGTTACGAAGACAACACAAATAATTACTAATCCAGAGTATATATATGTGTGTTGGTATGACATGTTTGCAGGGTTTATTTAATAATGTGTTACTTTTTTTTCTCTTTAGTGAACACAAGATGGTGCAGTCACTTATCTTATTGTGGGTCAAGTACTAGAGCACCACACATTAATATTATTACACATTATTATAATGTTATAACATTAATATCCTAACCCCTGCCCTGGTTACTCTTAGTGCCTAAGCTAAGAGATACTATTCTGATTAAAGGACACAACTGTCCATTTAACACTAAACTGTCATAAGAATAAATACTCATCTAATGTCATTTTTCTGACAAACAAAAGCACCTGCTGTGTCAGAAACACTGAAAACTGGAAACTTATCTGTAAATCTGCCTTTACTCTTCTTTCTCTTCTTCTGATGCTATCATGAAAAAGAAAGTTGTATTTTTTTTAGATTGATCTGTTAGAGCTGAGCATTAAGAGATTAATTCAACCTTAATTATAGAGTAAAAAAGTTTCTTCCTTATATTCAAATAAATCTTATTCTTTTTCATTTAGTGATTCTTATATTAATCAGCTTGCTTGTGTTTGCACAGCAATTCTCTAATTTAGAGACATTACTAACAAATATAATTAGAATATTTCACAATTTAATAAATAGATTAGATTTTTTACTAGATTTTTACTAGAATTGATCATTTTTACATGAATACATTAATTTCCTGCTTTCAGTATGTGTTTACTTAAATGTGCTCTGGACAGGTTCCCCATATGAGGCTGAATGTAAAGCCAGGATGTTTCAGTAAGAATCAACAATCTGACAACAACATTGGTGACACTGTCATGTGATGCTGTGGGGTGGAGCAATTTTGAAGCTTTATGGTGTTAACATATTAGATTACAGAAAGATCTCCACTATTTTCACTGAGCTAAGACCAGTCATCATGTTCACTGTTATATTCATGTATCTGTGGCTTTCACTAGGTGAGTTAACATTGACTTTTTGTTATTGCAGAAATATTAACTATATTATATTAAATATTAGTCTGTGTGGTGATGCAGTGTGAAAATGCAGAGTGTGGGTCTGACTTAAGTATTTCCTGATGATTATTTAAAGGTTAAAAACATTATGTTCTCTTCTCTATGACAGGTGACTCCATGGCAGATTCAATAGAGCCAGATTTCCCTCATAAAGCTGTAGATGAAGGTGATGATGTTACTCTGTCCTGCAAATACAAAAAAAGTAGTGGAACAGACTACTTGTACTGGTACAGACAATATCCAAAATCTAAACCTGAGTTCCTTCTTAATATTTTTCAAAGTGGAACTACAATTTCCAACACTTACCCAAGAATGTCTGTTAAAGCTGATGATAAACAAGTGGATCTGATCATCTCCTCTGCTGCTGTATCAGACTCTGCTCTATACTACTGTGCTCTGAGGCCCACAGTGACAGGAAATCCAGCTGCACTGTACAAAAACTTTCACACAGTTTTGTTATATTGAAAGCATTCTACTTATATCTGTGCAATACTGTACATAAGTACCCTATTTATGTTTCCATCCTTGTATCTGTACTTTTATATTTTTCTATTTTATAATTTATGTCTGTGTATTCTCCAGCACCAAAAAAATCCTTGTATGTGTGAGCATACTTGGCAATAAAGCATATTCTGATTCTGATTCTGATATTCATGTTTTTGTGGCTTTCATTAGGTGAGTTTTGAATTTTTATTATGTCAGAAATGTGTTTTAGTGATCTATCAGTGTGCTGTTAAGGCAGAATATGAGTCTGACCTATGCAGTTTTGGCTTTATTATGTAAAGCTTAACAACATTATGTTGTCTTCTTTATGACAGGTTGGCAGGTGACTCCATGACAGATTCAATAAAGCCACTGTTCACTCATAAAGTTGTCCCGCACAAATTTAGTACTGGTGAAGGAAGCAACTACCTGCAGTGGTACAGGTAATATCCAAAATCTAAACCTGAGTTCCTTCTTTATATTCACCAAAGAGGAACACCAATCAGTCCCAACAATCCCTCAACAATGTCTGCTAAAGTTAATAAAGATAAACAAGTGGATCTGAACATCTCCTCTGCTGCTGTATCAGACTCTGCACTACACTACTGTTGTTGAATTCTCTCTCTGTCTCTCTTGTGATTTATAAAGAGTTTATATTTTGACACATGTTGGATTATTACTAGCGATCCTTTGCTGTCTATTTTTAATAAAAGTTATTGACATTTTCTCTTGCATTTTCATTCATTATTTTTTTTTGTTCATGTGTAATTATGCATGTACATCCTGGAAATGCATGTTGCTTTGCAGGATGTGTGCTAAGGCAATGGCCTTGTACAAACAATCAGAGCAGATGTGGGTTTAATCATCCAGATTTATTCATATTAATTATCCAAATGTAGGGAAATGTAATCTGAGTTTGTGGCATGTTTTTTGGTTTAAGATGAGGATTTTGAGTATTTCTGAAACTGTTCTGAACAGAATTTTTTGGATTTTGATACACAACAGTCTATAAATAATCCCTCTTTACAATCACGGTGAAGAGAGAAGCATCTATAACAATAAAAGATGTCCAATCTTGATGTGGATGAGCTACAGGACATCAGGATCCTCTGCTGTCATTGAAGAGCAGGACTCTGAGGTTACACTGGAAACAGACTTACAGCAGAAGATTGGACAGTGACAGTATTCACAACTTCAGTTGAATACAAAACTGACAGATTCTAGCCTGAGCAACGAGGTGCAGACTGCATTTATCAAAGGATCCTGAAAAACAGAAATCTCTAAACTATATAATTTATCTGTTTTTAAACAGCAAACAGATTATTTTTGGGTTAGATTTGTATCATTTTCATAGGAAATCCTTGGACAGTTTAATGTTTTTTTTGTATTTCTTTAAATTTTTTATTATTTTCCTATTTATTTCTTATTTTTCTATACTACTTGCTATGCTCTTCATTGTATTATATTTCAGTGCACTGTTGTTGAGAAGAGCACCCACAGTTTCGTTGTATTCCTTATGTGCAATGACAATAAAATTTATTCTATTCTATTCTATTCTATTCTATTCACAGTAATAAAGCCGATAGATAGTCGTGCAGTGTGAAAACAATGGTGACCCAACAACTTTGAAAATCTTGCAGTGTGAACTCAGCATTAAGGCCTCGCGCTCAACCGCACACCCCTGAAGGTGAGTGAAGGAACAACCTTCTGCTGTTGTCGACCCAAAAGTTCAGCTGGCAGCGGTGGGATTCGAACCCACGCCCCCGAAGAGACTGGAGCCTTAATCCAGCGCCTTGGACCGCTCGGCCACGCTACCCATGCATTTGGAAGGTTGTGGGGCTGTGGTCAAGGGAGGCCTGCCAGGTCGGGAAAGAGAGGCACTCTGGCAGGCGGTCGCAATGGTTGTACCACGCACGCTTCCATTACCAGACGTGATTCAAGACCCAAACCAGGAAAGGTTTTGCAAAGTGGATTGACAGCCTTAGGCTCTTGTTGACAAGGTTTGCTGATATGAACTTGAATCCCAGTCTGTTGCAATCAAGGTGCACGATCCGGGCCGCTATCTTCGGGACTGCACACTGCATTGATCTGCATGGATCTCCAGTGGCGACCCGTCAGCCTTACAGCATCTGTGTCCAACCAACATGGAAATACAGCCCACGGTTGCGAAACACCTAGACCCAGGGCTAGCTTTTCTCGCTCCTCTCTAGCACGGTCTCACAGACCAGGTACGAAGCATTCCGCATGCAGGACTTGTGGTAAAGAGGAGGTTAAAGGGCATACAAGCGACAAGGAAGGGATTCAAACCCACACGTGCAGAGCACAATGGATTAGCAGTCCATCGCTTTAACCTCTCAGCCACCTCATTAGGTGCAGGTGTGGCACCCACGGCCAAATGTCCACAGAGACCGCGACAATTCTGTAGAGGAGCGCCGTAACCCAACGCGTTTAAACAAGCCTGTTCCCAAAGCAACTGGAGCCCATCCCATGTGGATTAGCAGTCTGTCTCCTTAACCTCTTGGCATCCTAGTTCACCCACATGACCTTACACCTCAGTGCTCCTGGCACTTGCACTCCATTGCCCAAACCTCTTGGCCACCACTTCTTATGTCGATTTTTTATTCTTGGTTGAATTGTTGTTTTGTTGGTAGCTCGTAACCATGGTAAGGGCACGACTGATGTGGCTCACACACGGAAACCGTGTTTTTCATACCGTACTGTGGTTGTTTGGAGTTGCTGTTTGAAAAAGCAAGGTGTGAAACAGAGCAGCGTCTCAAAGCCAGGCGGTGACACCAGTTGCCGAAACCTAGGAGCTATTTCAGCACCCGGGTCTGGGGGCTCCGGTACCATGTGAGTGTGCTCGTTTTTTTTTCCAGCCAGGCAGCACATTTGCAGAAGGCACAGGAGCCACAACCGCTGTAAAGCCTTTGTGGTGCCAGAGCCCACAACCGCTGCCTTGAAAAGTCTCAGCTGGCAGCAGCAGGAAGGAGCTCTTGAGTGACGAATCGCGCTTCTCCATCTGGCAATCTGATGGACGAGTCTGGGTTTGGCGGCTACCAGGAGAACGGTACTTGTCTGACTGCATTGTGCCAAGTGTAAAGTTTGGTGGAGGGGGGATTATGGTGTGGGGTTGTTTTTCAGGAGCTGGGCTTGGCCCCTTAGTTCCATTGAAAGGAACTCTGAATGCTTCAGCATACAAAGACATTTTGGACAATTCCATGCTCCCAACTTTGTGGGAACAGTTTGGAGCTGGCCCCTTCCTCTTCCAACATGACTGTGCACCAGTGCACAAAGCAAGGTCCATAAAGACATGGATGACAGAGTCTGGTGTGGATGAACTTGACTGGCCTGCAAAGAGTCCTGACCTCAACCCGATAGAACACCTTTGGGATCAATTTTGAAGCTTTATGGTGTTAACATATTAGATTACAGAAAGATCTCCACTATTTTCACTGAGCTAAGACCAGTCATCATGTTCACTGTTATATTCATGTATCTGTGGCTTTCACTAGGTGAGTTAACATTGACTTTTTGTTATTACAGAAATATCAACTATATTATATTAAATATTAGTCTGTGTGGTGATGCAGTGTGAAAATGCAGAGTGTGGGTCTGACTTAAGTATTTCCTGTTGATTATTTAAAAGGTTAAAATTAATATGATCTCTTCTCTATGACAGGTGACTCCATGGCAGATTCAATAGAGCCACTTTTAGAGCCTCTTAAAGCTGTAGATGAAGGTGACAATGTTACTCTGTCCTGCAAATACCAACCCAGCACAAGTTCAACAAACAACTACCTCCACTGGTACAGGCAATATTCAAAATCTAAACCCGAGTTCCTTTTGTATATTCACCAAAGAGGAACACCAATCAGTCCCAACAATCCCTCAAGAATGTCTGTTAAAGTTGATGATAAAACTAAACAAGTGGATCTGATCATCTCCTCTGCTGCTGTATCAGACTCTGCTCTATACTACTGTGCTCTGGCTCCCACAGTGACAGGAAATCCAGCTGCACTGTACAAAAACTGTAACAGGTTTGTTATACTGAAAGTAGATCTATGGATAATTTTGCATTGACATGCCATTTTGAGAAATTGCTCCTCTGCTGGTCTGATTATGGAGACATGGGGTCTTGGGATGCAAATCACCTAGAATCTTTTATGGGCCAGAAAATCCCATAATCAATTAAATTTCCTGCAGAGACAGAGCATGCATCTCCCTCATCATCACTACATTAAGGAAAATATATCGCTAGCATCTTGAACAGCTGTACCAGTGTTTAATATGTGAAACTGCATGGAGTCTCAGAGCACAAGTACCTACAGCAGATTAAAAATAAATAAATAAATAAATAAATAAATAAATAAATAAATAAAATACTAGAAACATCAGGGTCTCTCTGACCTTCAATGAACTACACACACACCATCTTTGATAGTATTGTCTATTAAGATAATCAGATGTTTTTCCAAACTTCACTGAAATACCTTAGAAAGTGGTTGTTATCCTATCCAATCAAGAAATACAAAAATATATGTTCACGTGAAAAATATACTAATTAATCATTGTAAGATTTTCAGAGAAGCAAAAACCTTGGGTAAGTGCAAAAATATCAGTTTAAGATTGTGGTCTGACTGAATTATAACAACCATAAAACCAGAACAACAAAGAAGCTAGTCTCACCAATGAGAGATAACATGGACAAATGAACGCTGCCAAAAAATATTATACACTAGGCTCTATTTAATATAACAAATCTCACTGCCATATCATCAATCAAAAACTAGCTAATGGTGCTAGGCTAAGCTAGCAAGAAACACAAGGAGTGACACCTGCCCTCTAACCTAATGTGTCTAGACATTAAAAAAAAAATAGTTACATGGTGGAATGTAGGTGCACACACAGTCTTACCTGTTTTTGAACCAAAGGAGGTAATATAAGTGTAAAAGGAAGTACAAGCAACAAACAAACAAACATCAGACTAGCATGCTAACACTGAACCAAGAGTCTGAAACAATGTGCTGCATTTTAAACTGGTAGCTCCATCTCTTTTGGTTCTATTTTGGGTTTTTGCACTCTCACTGGTCAAGTCTGACACCCAGTTAATGGTGATTGCCACAGAGTCCCACCTATAGGAGGACAGCTACAGACATGATGAGATGATGAAAACTAAAAATGGGTAAATAAAGAAACAGAGTAAAGGCTAGTTCACAGTACAAGACTTTAACCATCGGCAGATCGCTTTGCTGTTCAGACTACATAATTTCACTGTAAGTCTTTTTGTCCTTGTGGTGTTCACACTACGTGACGCTTCGCAAATGACCCACAAGAGGGGGTCGCACACCACACGATCTGACAACAACTTCTTCCGGTGACCTCAACCTGTTGACTTGCTCTCTCATTGGCTGTATTGAGTTCGTAGCTACATTTGACACGATGTGGTGTCGAGTCGGCCAACCGTCCCAGATACTTACTGTAAAATGCCAGATATCTGGATTTTGTCTGCGAGGTGGCAGCGACGTGTCAGAGAGCCTCTTTGATGCATCGTTGAGTAGTTCACACATAAAGATTGCCGAGCGCTGATCACCTGCTGATTTTCCCACGATCACAGACCGATCTGTCGGCCAGCTCGTTAATTTGCAAATCGTGCTTAAATCGGGCTTAAAATCCTGTAGTGTGAACTAGGTTTAAGGAGCACATACATTCAATCACAGTGTCACATGACAATCATACTTTGTACCTATCTATGATATTTGGTGATGTTGTGGCTCCTAAAGAATATATATTGACACAGAAAGATAATGGAGTTCATTTGGCTGTGATAATGATTGCTTCCATTTACGTAAGTGAGGATGATGTTCCCCAATCCTGTTGTGCCCCACAAGTTTCTTTGGGTCCGGCCTTGTCTCTGCTCAGTACCACCTGGAATTCATAGCCACAGAGCACACAGCTGACAACAGCACCCTTCACCTTCCTACCTCACCTCAAGAACTTAAAATAAAAGAGTACTTTTCTCACATCTATGTTCATACATATATAGAGAAAAAGCCTTTATTTGTCACAAATCAAATTCTTTCTTCATTTATCCCATTTGGAAACTGGGTCACAGCACAGGGTCAGCCTTGATACAACATTTCTAAAGGGTAAAGAGCTTTGCTCAGGGACCCAACATGAGGCTTTCTGCTGATCAACTAATTAACAACCAATTAAACCACCACTGCCCCACAGAATTGCTTTCTGAACAGGATCATGACACAAAGGAAAGAACCCAATGTCAGAAGAGGGATTCAAACCCACACCTCCAAGGGAGACTGTGACTGCTCAGCCATCCTGACACACCAAATGTACATAGGTTATCAAGCTCAGTAGCTGAACTAAAATCAATTAAACAATATCTAACCAGCTTGACAGGTCCCCTGTTGAAGTGCAGCATTCTGTAAAGGTTTTGTAGTACCACAGAAACAAACTATACTATTCCAATACCCAAATGTTTTATTTGTTAATACTGATACATAAATCAAATGCTGTATTCATTCTAGATAACATTCCGATATT
Organism: Hemibagrus wyckioides; assembly: GCF_019097595.1. NCBI lineage: Eukaryota > Metazoa > Chordata > Actinopteri > Siluriformes > Bagridae > Hemibagrus > Hemibagrus wyckioides. The sequence continues at coordinate 69,448 of NW_026690792.1, read as the reverse complement.
AGATGTTAGAAGAAATTAAATAATAATAATGTCAATAAACAATAATCACCAGCATGAAATGGAATTTCCACCTGTTTTGTTGTGTACATGTTCGGTATTTAATTTCTTTGTCAGGTTACACTCCACAGTGGTGGTTAATGGCTCATGTGAAAATAGTCACATTGAGCTTTTTAGCATTAGTTTTGTATTTGAATTTGAATTGTAGTTGTAACTACAAGTTGTTGCAACCTAAACCGAATGCAGCTCCGAGACGTCATGGGGCCACACATCTCCCAGAGATGGTGGATGAAGCACATACATCAAGGTGTTGCAGATCTGGTTGAAACAGCATGAGTATACTGAAAAGATCAGTATACTCATTGCCATCCAAACAACTGGGAAACTTTTTTTCTTGGTAGTCAGGACTTTTCACAATAAACCCTCTGTGATATAGGCTCTACCTGTTCTTCTATCATACATACTGCACAAATATTATCATAACACCTGCCATGGTTAATCTCAGTAAGATAATTTCAGATATACCAGTTTAGATAAAACAACTGTCCACTTCAGACTAAATTGTAAGAAGTATAAATCCAATTTGAATAACTACTGTTTACCCTTCAGTCTGATCTGATTAAAATAACAGGTTCCCCATAAATCTGTCAGCAACACTGGTGACAGTCATGTGATGCTGTGAGGTAGAGCTTCATGAACCTTTAAGGTTCATGACCCCTCATGAACATATAACATAACCCCTCATGGCAGAGTCTGACACAACCATAAACACAGAGGTTTTTGTTGAGATTTTATGTGATAGACCAACACATAGTGGCACATAATTCTGAAGTGGAAGGGATATAATACAGTAATACCTCACAGATCCGCGTCTCACGATTTTGTTCATGTCATTTCTCACTTTACTGATCCGTGAAATTTTCTTTGGAACTAATTTAACTAATTTGCATCTGCAGACCCTCGAACTCCTCGCAAAATCCAGCAAAAGTGTTTACGGCTAATTTTTATTAAGAAAAAATTAGTTTATTAATTTTGTAATATAAATATACAAGTAAAATCAACAAAATATCAATATAAATGTTATTTTAATGAACATCGCCAATATCACGTATGTGCAGTACAGCCATTACGACATGCTATTGGCTGGAAGGGTTGGAAGTAGCCAATCACAGAGCATTAACAGTTTTACCTAGCTCTTTAGGTACTTTAGGTCAAAAAGTTCAATTTTGGTCTCATCTTACCAGACCACCTCCTTCCACATGTTTGCTGTGTCCCTCACATGGCTTGTTGCAAACTGTAAATGGGACATCTTATGACTTTCTTTCAACAATGGCTTTCTTATTGCCACTTTTCAGTAAAGGCCAGATTTGTGGAGTGCATGACTAATAGTTGTCCTGTGGATAGATTCACCTGAGCCGAATCTTTGCAGCTCCTCTAGAGTTACCATGGGCCTCAAGCTTCTCTGATTAATGGTCTCCTTGCCCGGCCTGTCAGTTTAGGTAGACGGCCATGTCTTGGTAGGTTTGCAGTTGTGCCATACTCTATCCTTTTTCGGATGATGGATTGAACAGTGCTCTGTGAGATGTTCAAATCTTAGGATATTTTTTATAACTTCTACAAAACATTATCCTTGACCTGTCTGGTGTGTTCCTTGGGCTTCATGATGCTGTTTGTTCACTAATGTTCTCTAACATCTCTAATGTCCATCTCTCTGATGGCTTCACAGAACAGCTATATTTATACTGAGATTACACACAGCCTCTATTTATTAGGTGACTTCTAAAGGATATTGGATCCACTGGATATTAGTTAGGGGGCATCAGAGTAAAGGGGGCTAAACACAAATGTAAACATTTTTGAAAATCATTCAAGGGTGTAACTTTGGTTTGAGAAGTGTGTGTGTGTGTGTGTGTGTGTGGGGGGGGGGTGCTAATTTTTTGTGCATCACAAATACCTAAAATACTGTAGATCATTTTTATGCATCTAACACTGTATTATAGCAGGGTAGGAATACCCATCTGTACTCCTTACTTCTGTAATCCAAAAGGATGGGAACATTGATAACACAATAGATACACTACTTATTTGGTACACAGGATGCAAGATTGGCACACAATCTCACAAACATAAAAAAAATATAAACATTGTCCTCCATCTATCCATTCAATCACATCTATCCACTCATGGATACATTCTATGTATCCTAACTATCCACCTCATCTTATGATTAATAATTGTTAATAATATGATTATATTGAGTCTAACATTGAACTATCATCCAGAGTCGGCTTGTCATACATTGCCGACAGAAAATGCACGGTTTGAAGTGAACTTGTTTTCATGGTATGAAAATATATGGTATTCAATGTTTAATGTTGAGCTAATTTACTGAATCAACCAACTCACATCTCCTTTCTTTCTTTTCATCCATGATGACATTAAAGTCATCTGGTGCTGCTTCTAGTGTTTCATTGCTGACTGTGCCACAACCGCCATGCCTGTTCATTACACCTTTCAGTGAGATATTTTTAGCGAGTGTGCACGTGATGTTCCTGGACTCCTGGCTCCACAGACAGACTCTCTGTGTCCTGCTTGGTCCTGCTCCTCCAGGGATTTTGAAAAGGGGGAAGGACCCCAGTGGAAATTATGCCCCTGAAACCATTTATCATTTTCCTTCCGCTTCAGAATTATGTACCATTTTGTGTTGGTCTATCACATAAAACCCCAATAAAATACATTCAGGTTTGTGGATGTAACATGACAAAATGTGGAAAAGCTCAAGGGGTTTTGCACGACAATGTAATTAGCTTTTTAAATATTGAACTGTGGCATTTAAAAGTTAAGGAAAATATATATATATATATATATATATATATATATATATATATATTCATTTATTTGATGTGCACTACTGTTTTAATGTGTCTTCTAGAGATGTGTTCTCTCGTGTAAAGTTCAGCACATACAGCACTATTATACAGAATCCTCACAGAGCTGTGTTCAGAAATGGATCAACTATACAACTTACTGTACATAGTGAGATACATACCACTGATTCTCACTCTTGTTACAGGTAATTCATTTTCAGTAGTTAAGTCACTATATTAACTGATTGCAAAGTATTGAAGTATCAATTCAACAGTCTTTTAAATGGTTGTTCACAAAATACTTGAAAAATGTCTTTATTAGATTATTATTTTATCATTATTATTATCAATACAGTTTTGCAGATAAAATTGGGCCGACAGATGAAGTTGCCAGAATTACCAGGAAAGAAACAGACACTGTTACTCTGAAATGTTCATATGAGTCAAGCAGCAGTGATCGTATTTGGCTTTACTGGTACAAACAATATCCTAACAGCGCTTCACTGTTTTTACTGTATAAAGGCGCAAGGTCTAGTACTGGCCAGAGCCCTTCTGATAATCGTCGATTAGAGTCAAAACCAAGCAGCGACTCTACTGAACTTTCAGTCAGAAGTCTAAAGCTCCTCGATTCTGCACTCTATTACTGTGCTCTAAGAGATATAGCACAGTGATACAGAGTCAGTGAAAGACTTTACAGAAACATAACAATGCTATATACACATGCAAGACGTTTTAAAAACCACATCAACTTTTTATCAGTTAACCACAGACATAATAAAAGCTGTGGTAACATATGCAGCTAAAAGAAATAAAAAGAAAGAAGGATAAAAAATATTTTACTGATGCTGTCAGAGCCATTTGGTCAGGTGTTGTTGCTGTCTGTTTTTGAAGTTATTGACTTCAAAATGTTATTGACTTAAAAATACCTTAGCTCAGAATGCATACAATTATATGTATAATAAGTCAAGTTTTGATACTGAAAAATGTTGACCAAATTATATAAAGTGAGGTCCAAACTAGTTGGGCCCCATAAGGGCAAGACTAGAAACAAGAATGTGTGTGTGAAGACAGTTCAGACAATAAAAGATATTAATCCATTTAGGTGGGCCTAACAAGGGCAACACTAGAAACTTAAGTGTGTAAGAATGGCTAGAGACATCAGGGCTGGACAAAAAGCGATAAGTGTCAGGATAACTCCCATCAACAAATGACTCACCTTGACTGATAACCTTTATGCACCATGACCATTTGTAATCACCACAGTTCCTGCTTCTATTTTCCTCACAGCGAATAGACACAAATGTGGCCTGTCATTTACAATGACTTTTCTTAGTACACAACTTTATTATCTGGGGATTTCTGGTTGTCATTCACTACTCTTCCAAAAGATGAATCTTCTTTGGATGCATCAATACTAAATAAAATAATAAAAGTGGATTAAAAAATACACTTATTAAAATTATTAATTTTAATTAATTAATAACAGTTAAATAATAATTAATTATTATTTAAACTGAAGTGAATACATTTTCATAAATTTAAGTGATTCGAAATAGTATTTCTGTTATCTGGTAATTATTGATTTGTTAACAGTAAAATATGTTAAAAATGATCCTGCATATGTAATTTAAAGATCTTGCTTTCATTTATTCATCAGCTACTCAACCAGATTGCTTGACGTCTTAATCAAAATTCCTGTGATCTCTAAAAAACAAGCATATCACCATTTTTTTTCTTTTTCTTTTTTTGTTCAGTTTGTACAGAAATGTACTTTGAGTTTTAGAGTAGTGTCTTTATTGGCATTCCTTCAATGAAGTGGGTTCAGTCCTGTTACTCCAAGACAAAAGCACCTTGTTCGATCGGCTGGGTAGTGAAAGCTCCCCTTCCTATGAGGACATGTAAGTGAATATACATTTAATTAGAAGAATCATTGATGCATCTTAAGCTTTGATATACAGCATGCTCAACAGCTTGTAAATTAAATGTGGCATTAGCACAATATGTTAAAATGATGTTTTGGTTTTAATATTTTTATTCAATTTTTAATATATATAAACAAAACATTTAACAAACCCCCAGCCCTTACCAACAAAACCCTAGAGCAGTGCTCATGCTGTCCATTAAATCGGATAAAAATTACAGATATTGTTATAAAAAATAAAATAAAAAAAATGTTTTTACCTACTGCCAACATACACTGGAGCTACAGATACAGTGTTATACCAATGAGACCCTTAGGGGAGGGTTATAAAACAGATAAAGCACACATCTGTTTCTTACATGTAGCCCTAATATTTATGTATTCTATACTATATGTAAATGAATAGTACTAAGAAATGTGCTACTGTAATATGCTGCCCCTCAAAGAGCCGGACATCCCCATACCTTTGTTGGTATCAATACACTTTTCCATTAGCCATGGCTTGTCCCTTGGCGACAGTATGTATGGTGTTGCATCATCAATGGGCTGTATCCAAATCTTCTTTTTGAACATTATGGCTCTGAAAAAATTTAATCTTTACACAAGTAGCCAGAATGGAAAAAAAAATACCTCCTTAAAAACTAGATTTGATATAATAACCATCCTGAATTTTTAGTATATGCAACAAATGAAGTGAAGAACACACTTTGAAAGATAACTATGAAAGACATTAATAAGATAATTATAAAACATTTATTTTCTAAATTGTGTGTGGCTGCCTACACACTTCTGGAGGGTTTTTTTCCGGCTAGAAGTGCACCTGGAGGGCGCTCGATAGCAGAAACTCACACAGATAGCACACACTCGTAACTGTTTTTTGCTACCCTGTGGGCCAGGTACCAAAAAAACAGCATGAAGCCTATCAGGTGTGACTCCTAAGTTTGTTTAAATGGTTGAATAGTGTAGGGTCCAGCATTTTGACAGCTCATACCTTTTTTCTGTTCTGCTGTAAAGTTCGGCGTGTTTGCACAGTTTTATTTGTTACTGCGTTAAGGTTTTTCTTTTTGTTGAACAGAAGATGGCGCAGTCACTTATCTTATTGTGGGTCAAGTACTAAAACACCACACAACTGCTCTGAGATGATGGAAGCTACTTTTCACAGTAAAACCTTTGTGACATAGAGTATACTTGTTCTTCTATCATACATACTGCTGATATAATATCCTAACCCCTGCCCTGGTTACTCTTAGTGCCTAAGATAATTTCAGAGATACCATTCTGATTAAACAACACAACTGTCCACTTAACACTAAACTGTCATAAGAATAAATAATCATCTAATGTCATTTCTGTGACAAGCAAAAGCACCTGCTGTGTCAGAAACACTGAAAACTGGAAACTTATCTGTAAATCTGCCTTTACTCTTCTTTCTCTTCTTCTGATCTCAGTGAGTACAGGAAAGTTTTTTCTGAATTATCAAGGAAAAATACTCTTTCTTATTCTTAATTAAACCTTATTCTCTTCCACTTAATGGTTCTAACATTAATCTGCCTGCTGGTGTTTACACAACAGTTACCTAATTTAGAGACATCACTAGCATATATAATTTAAATATTTAAGAATGTAATTATTAGATTAGATTTTTACTAGATTAAATTGATCATTTTTACATAAATACATTAATTTCCTGCTTTCAGTATGTGTTTACTTAAATGTGCTCTGGACAGGTTTCCCATATGAGGCTGAATGTAAAGCCAGGATGTTTCAGTAAGAATCAACAATCTGACAACAACATTGGTGACACTGTCATGTGATGCTGTGGGGTGGAGCAATTTTGAAGCTTTATGGTGTTAACATATTAGATTACAGAAAGATCTCCACTATTTTCACTGAGCTAAGACCAGTCATCATGTTCACTGTTATATTCATGTATCTGTGGCTTTCACTAGGTGAGTTAACATTGACTTTTTGTTATTACAGAAATATTAACTATATTATATTAAATATTAGTCTGTGTGGTGATGCAGTGTGAAAATGCAGAGTGTGGGTCTGACTTAAGTATTTCCTGTTGATTATTTAAACATTATGTTCTCTTCTCTATGACAGGTGACTCCATGGCAGATTCAATAGAGCCAGATTTCAATCAGAAACCTGTAGATGAAGGTGATGATGTTACTCTGTCCTGCAAATACAAATTCAGTGGTGTTTCAGGAAACAACTACCTGTACTGGTACAGACAATATCCAAAATCTAAACCTGAGTTCCTTCTTTATATTGATCAAACTGGAACTTATAATTCTGATCCTCCCCCAAGAATGTCTGTTAACGTTAAAGATGAACAAGTGTATCTGAACATCTCCTCTGCTGCTGTATCAGACTCTGCTCTATACTACTGTGCTCTGAGGCCCACAGTGACAGGAAATCCAGCTGCACTGTACAAAAACCTTCACACAGTTTTGCTACATGCCCTTTTGGGGAAGTCTCTCTTTCTTCCTCAAGATTTATAAAGAGTTTATATTATTATAATATTTGATTATTAGTAGACAGTTCATTCATTCATTCATTCATTCATTCATTCATTCTTCTTCTATTCTTCTATAACTATTCTATTTTGGCCAGGAAACCAGAAGTTACATTAGACAGAAAGTTAAACAGAAAGGTACTCAGAGGGTCCATTTGGGACCATTTCTGAACTTCAGTGAAGCAGCTGAGGCTCTGTACAAGTTCAGGAGTTGAATAAAGAAATGTTCTGAAAATTATTATTGTCATAATTTGTGAAAAAACAAACAATCAAACAAAACCATGGCTTCTTTTTCCCAGCAGATTTTTTTATGTGCAAATTGGGATATAGTTTTAAGATTGAGTAAAACACCACAAGATGGTGGAGGCTGTTATCTTATTGTTGGACAAGTACTAGGATTCTGCTTACATCCCCCAGAGATGCTGACATTATGATTATGAATACTTTACACAATTATAAAGACTACAGCTATTCTTCAGCCTTACATAGATAATACTTTTATATATAAAAAAGTCTAGAACCAATCAGAATGTTTTAATAATCTCTGCTTGTACAATCAAGCTAATTAGTGTCATTTTCAACACATCATCAAGCCTTGAAAGGAGTTTGCTTGAATCCAGAAAGGAAACTGAACTTGTAGTAGGGCTATACATGCAATTTCTGTAAAAATGAAATGTACATGTTCACTTGCAATGGGATGTTTGTCATGAGATAATATGAATACTACACTCTTTATTTGTACACAGTTTCATGCTTAAATGAAAAATAATGATATAAAAATCCAACAGTACAGATGATATTGATAAAAAATGATAGATTAGAGAAAGAAAAGAGGCTGTTTTGTTCCTCACCACAGTAAAATACTCCTCAACTGTTTGTAATCCTATTTAATAAACAGGTCATTAGGTCTACACACACCTAAATTTCCATTTCCCATCCTGCATTGTACCAGACTCCACTTCCCACAATGCACACTCACTTCCACATTCATTAGTTCATTTATTTTATTGAAGTATTTTTCATGCTATCAGTTTGTGTTTGTTTACCATGTGCTCAGGAAAATTTATCCATGTGGTGCTGAATGTAAAGCCAGAAAGCTTCAGTAAGAAACAACAATCTGTCAGTAACATTAGTGACACTGTCATGTGATGCTGGGGGGTGGAGCTTCATGAATGTTTATAATGTTAATATATCAGACTGCAGAAATTTTATTTTCATTTATAAGCTCATCCATCATGTTCACTGTTATATTCATGTGTCTGTGGCTTTCACTCGGTGAGTTAACATTGATTTTTGTAGATTCAGAAATTGTTTTTAATTAGATTTAATTAGTCTTATTAGTTATGTAGTATATCTGCATAATTTAACACTGCAATGTGTGTACTTTCATTCGTTTGTGTTAAAGCTTGACACAGGAAACCTGCTCTCCACATAGCAATATCTCTACAGATGGTATAACCACTACAGAACAATTCTGGGGTTTTTTTAGCAGTGACTATAACTGCCTTATTTATTAGTGCATCATTTGTTTTCTGCTCTTGTACACAGTATTCACAGTAAAATAAAGTCAATTCAGTTTAAGTTGAACAATGGATACTGCTACAAACAAGGAGACCACTCGCGTGAGGTGCTGCGTGTGCCGCTGTCAAACCTTTATATCCTTTTATTTAGGAATAAATATTTTACAATGATAAAATAGCATGTCTGATGCAATGGTTTGTGAAGTAACAGTGTTTTTGTTCTGTGTTGTACTGGTTACTCAGTTCACTGTCACTGATATTGTTAAGTAATAATCTGTAAAAAGTTATACTACAACTGCATCACTTCCTGGGTGTGGCCTTCTAGAGACGTGTAAAGTTCAGCACATACAGCACTATTATACAGAATCCTCACAGAGCTGTGTTCAGAAATGGATCAACTATACAACTTACTGTACATAGTGAGATACATACCACTGATTCTCACTCTAGTTACAGGTAATTTTCAATCAGTTATTAATTATTACAATGGTATTTAATCAGTTAAATAATTGCATTAATTAATAAGCATGTTTGTATTAATCTAGTAATTTCTTGATTCCTTAAGTCAATATTGGAATTACAAAAAATACTTCACTGACATGTTTCTTTATATTTTTGTCACACCAGGTAGCTTTGCAGATAAAATTGAGCCAACAGATGCAAACATTGTCAGGAAAGAAGCAGAGACTGTTATTCTGAAATGTTCATATGAGGCAAGCAGTGATCATATTTATCTTTACTGGTACAAACAATATCCTAACAGTGCACCACAGTTTTTACTGTATAAAGGTGCAAGGTCAAATGCAGGTGTTGATAGCACTCCTGATGATCGTCGACTAGAGTCGAAAACAAGCAGAGACTCTACTGAACTTACTATCAGAGGTCTAAAGCTCTCAGATTCTGCACTCTATCATTGTGCTCTTAGAGACGTAGCACAGTGATACAGAGTCACTGAAAGGCTTTACAAAAACATCAACATGGTATATTAAGTTTCTCTAACCACAGAAGATGAAAGAGACTCACTTTACCAACTTATCAGTTAACCACAGACACAAACAACATTTGTGAAAACATTTGCAGCTGGAGCTAATAGCCTAAAAAGAAACATGAGGGATTAACACAACAATACTTTAATTCATAAATCTACATGTACATTCATTTATTAAATGTTTATTCTGCATGTTCATTTGAACAGATGTGAGTTTGATCATACAGATATAAAAAAAATAATAAAACATTAGTGACAAGGTTTGATTGCACATAAGGGTAATGTCTATAATCTTAAACATAATTATTTGATGGAGGGATGATGACTCTTGCCTTTTGAGCTTGTCCTCTGTTTTCTTATTTGTACTGTGATTTAAACGTTCCAACTTAAGGTGGACTGCTGACACTAAATTTCCCCTAAGTCTGAATGAGTGTGTGAATGTGTCTGTGCATTTTGTCCTGCATTAGACTGCTGTATCATCCAGGGTGTATTCCTGCATCATCCCTAGTGTTGCTGGGAGAAGCTCCAGATTCACCTGCCCAGGACAAAGCATGAATGAATGAATGAAGGTGTGTATATATAATGTATATAGACAGTTGTGGAAGTGTGACCAGGATAAAGTAGGTAATAAAAATAAACTCTGATTGAATGACCATTCATTAGGTTGCAGCTGCAGCTTATGGATCTGGGGCTTGGTTTTACTGTAGTTTTAGCATACTAAGATTTGCTAATTGTCTAGTAGATGAGAAAGAGTTGCTGTGTGAGGTAAAGCAGAGTTGTCATGAATATGAATAAATATGATGTTTATTTCAAAAGATAAACACAAACTAACTAAACACTCAGGATAACAATGTTATTATGCCCACTTGGTTTTCTTCACTATTGCTGTTATTGCTAAGTCCTTTAGTTTGCAAGTTACAAACCAAAAGACAAGTATTTTAAAAAGTTGCTTAATAATAAATTGTTGTCAGTAAATTCAAATAAATTGGTGTATTAATATTAAAGGCTGTTGACAACAATTCATCCACCCAGAATACACTGTTTAATGTAATCACAATCATCTTTAAGTAACCAAACATAACTATAAAATAAATACATCAGTTTCTGATTGCCAGTGAAATGTAGTTAGAGTGAGAATGTTCTTTTAGCTGATTGTTTATAACAGACGTGTTCTTGAACATTAATGAGGAAAGGCTCAGCTGCACAGTTTATTCTCCTCTTGATCAATAGATGAAGAAAATTGTTGGAGGAAAAGTTTCTGTTCCTCTGCAGCTCTTTTTCTCTATTATTAATGTCATTAATAAATAAATTACCTTCAATTACCTTAAAAACCAAGTCTTTCTTATTTCCCCACAAGATGGTGTAGTGAGTTATCTTATTGTGGGTCAGGTGCTAGGACTCTGCTCACATCCTCCAAAGATGTAGACTCTGTTATAAATACTTCTTTGCAGAATAATATGAACTCTAATAAACATGCTTTATCACAACAAACAAATAAATGCCACAAGTCAAGACACTACTTATAAAATATTAATCTAAAATATTTACTCATTTTTATTGTTAGTAAATTTTTATAAAATTGAATAAATACATTAATAGAATAATTTCTTTGTTTACTATGTAAACAGTTTCAGTAGAGTTTCCCAAACAAGGCAGAATGTTTCAGTAAAGATCAACAATCTGTCAGTAACACTGGAGACACTGTCATGTGATGCTGGGGGGTGGAGCTTCGTGAACATTTATCATGTTAATATTTCAGAGTACAAAAAGAGTTCAGAAGCTTTTAGCTTTCATTCAACTAAAATCATTCATCATGTTCACTGTTATATTCATGTGTCTGTGGCTTTCACTAGGTGAGTTAACATTGACCTTTTGTTAGTTTATATATTATGTGTTGTTTATTAATTGTGTGCTGTTAGAAATCATGATTTCTGTATGTAATTCTGGCTTGATTGTGTAAAGGTTAAATACATTACATTTTCTTCTCCATGACAGGTGACTCCATGGCAGATTCAATAAAGCCACTTTTCCCTCATAATGTTGTAGATGAAGGTGATGATGTTACTCTGTCCTGCAGCTACAAAGACTTCAGTGGTACTGTAGAGAATCTGCAGTGGTACAGGCAATATCCAAAATCTAAACCTGAGATCCTTCTTTATATTTATCAAAATGGAGATCTAAGTCCCAACACTCCCCCAAGAATGTCTGTTAAAGTTCATGATGATAAACAAGTGGATCTGATCATCTCCTCTGCTGCTGTATCAGACTCTGCTCTATACTACTGTGCTTTATGATTACACTTTACACTTTACTGTTGTAAATACAACTTGCACATACCTCTCTATGCACACTCTGACATAGCCTTATTTATTGTTGTACATATTCACATATTTATCTGCAATTGTTCATTTGCACAATTTCTACTATTTGCACTTCTGGTAGATGCTAAACAGCATTTCGTCACTATGTACCTGTACTTTGCAATGACAGTAAAGTTTTATCTATCTATCTATCTATCTATCTATCTATCTATCTATCTATCTATCTATCTATCTATCTATCTATCTATCTATCTATCTATCTATCTATCTATCTATCTATCTATTTATCTTTTTGCAGATGTTAAAGGACGCCAGCCTTCTAAGGAAGTCCAGGTGGCTCTGTCCTCTCCTGCACAGAGTGTCTGTGTTGGCAGTCCAGTCCATTTGATCATCCAGCTGTACTCCAAGGTATTTGTAGGTCTTGACAAACTCCACACAGTCACTGTTGATGGTCACAGGCTCCAGTTGAGGCCTGGGTCTCCTGAAGTCCACCACCATCTCCATGGTCTTTGTTGTGTTGAGGTGCAGATGGTTACAGTCGCACCATGCAACGAAGTCCTGTATCAGTTTTCTGTCCTCCTCCTCCTCATAGCAAGGTTGGGGATTTTTCAGGGTGGATCTGGGGCTTGGTTCCACAAGGTTTAAAGCTGTAGTTTTTTTTTTCATTCTAGGCTGTGCTAATGGAGTAGTAGATGAGTGAAATATTACATTGCAGTATGAAGTAAATATGAATAAATATGAGTGGGCAGAGCTACATTTGGAGACATCTGAGACAGAAAATCAAATATTATTATGGTTAATGTAACTGTCTGAAGTGAAATATTGGAGCTGAAATTAATGAATGGATATGAGATTAAAGTGCAGACTTTCAGTTTACTCTCACTTTACTAAACACACTCTAAGTGAAAACCAATGCACTAGAGATGTGCAATGAGAATGAATTTCTGCATAAGTGATTGATTTAGGCAATGTTACTTTATTAAAAATGAATATTAAAAAAGAGGCACACGTTTTTTCTGTCTCTTGTCAGTGGTAATTTCTACCATAGGTCTGTTCAAACTGGTTCAACATTTAAAAAGGAATATTGTTTGATTTAGAGAGTTGTCATGCTGTAGCTCACACAGTTCACCTGCTGTACAGAGCAGCATCCCTGCTGGATCTCAAAATCATTACCAAAAAATTCATTTTATGCTTTTTTGACTCCTTTATTTCTTCATTAATTAAAAAGTTGTAAATTGTTATATAAAGATAATCAAACATGCATAATGCAGTAATACACAGATTAATGCAGCCCAGTTTGAATCACAGCTGCACTGCATCACAATGTTATAGCAGATACTGAACCCAACCCAGTGAAGTTTCTGGAATGTAAATCATTCTGACAAAATATAATTAGATGGCTACTTTTGTCGACTATAAACAACAGTTTGTTGATTTGGGAAAAATATTGTTGTTTTGAAAGATACTGTAGTTCCCTAGTTTACTCAGCTGAAGTTCAGAAGTTGAATAAAGTTATGTTCTGCAAATTATTATTTGTTGTTATGATTTGTGAATAAAAATAGACTTGTTTGTTAATGTCTTTCTCTTTTCTCCAGAAGATGGTGTAGTGAGTTATCTTATTGTTGGCCAAATACTAGAACCCTGCTCACATGCCCAAATATGTAGACTTCTGTGATTATACATAATTCTTTGCAAAATAATATAGACTCTATCTGTTGTTCAATCCTACATACATAGTGCTAGACCTATATGTAGAATTTGCAGTTATTACATACAATTTCATTAAAAATGTTTGACTTATATTTGTAATATTTTTGTCTCCACCAAGGACAAGCACATTACAGCTGCATTGAATAAAATGGGCTCTGGACAGATTCTCTTGTCATAGGATAAGAAACTTTACCCTTTCTTTATAAACACAGTTTCATGTTTAAATGACCAATCAGCAGATATGAGATCAAGTCAACTAGTTTTACACAGCGGTTTTATTAAGCAATGAGTTAAATGACAATAAAGAATAAAAGATAACAGAAAGAAAAGAGCCTGGTTTGTTCCTCACATAATAAAATACCACCTCATGAAAATGTAATTCTATTTAATAAACATGCTTTCAAATACCTTATTGTCCAGACACCACTTATAAAATATAAAAAATAATAAAATAAAATATTTACTCGTTTTAATTATTAGTATTATTTTTTCCTGCTGTCAGTTTTGTTTTGTTTTTTGTTTACTATGTAAAGAGTTTCAGCACAGTTTCCCAAACAAGGCTTAATGTAAAGCCAGGATGTTTCACTGTCATCAACACTGGAGACACTGTCATGTGATGCTGGGGGGTGGAGCTTCCTGAACATTTATCATGGTAATATATTAGAGTACAGAAAGAGCTTTTTCATTCAGCTAAAACCAGTCATCATGTTCACTGTTATATTCATGTGTCTGTGGCTTTCACTAGGTGAGTTAACACCTTTTGTTAGTTTAGATATTATGTATTGTTTATTAATTGTCTGGTGTTATAGAAAGCATGATTTCTGTGTGTAATTCTGGCTTGATTGTGTTAAACTTTATGTTCTCTTCTCTATGACAGGTGACTCCATGGCAGATTCAATAAAGCCACTTTTCACTCAGAATGTTGTAGATGAAGGTGATGATGTTTCTCTGTCCTGTGAATATGTAACAAGTGCTACAGGATTCTACCTGCACTGGTACAGACAATATCCAAAATCTAAACCTGAGTTCCTTCTTTATATTCACCAATATGGAGATCTAAGTGCTAACATTCCCCCAAGAATGAATGCTACACTTAAAGATAAGAAAGTGGATCTGATCATCTCCTCTGCTGCTGTATCAGACTCTGCACTATATTACTGTGCTCTGGCGCCCACAGTGACAGGAAATCCAGCTGCACTGTACAAAAACATTGACACAGTTTTCTTTCTCTCTCAAAATGTATATTTTTAATTTAGTTTATATTACTGGTAAATGTTGTATTATTTAGAGACAGCTCCTTTCTTGATGGGATGCCAGTCTTTCACAGTGCATCATGCAAACACATTCACACTCTCCTTCACTCTTAGGAGCAATTTCTAATTAAATTAGAAGTGCACTAAAGACAAGCTATGGCTCCACATATATAACATTGAACTATATATAGCATCTAGGATAATTCACTCAGACCAGTGATGAGGTAATGAGGAAATCTCCAGAACTAAGGAATGAGTTTGAGGCTTTGCAGGATATAAGAATTAGACCTCTCATGCTTTGTTGCTTCTGTTGGGATGGAGTATATCTGTGTAATTTAACACTGCAGTGCTTTGTCAATTCATTTCATATGTTGTGTGTACTTTAATCTGTTTGTGTTAAAGCATTACACAGGAAACCTGCACTTCACATAGAATTATCTCTTCAGATGGTATAACCACTACAGACCAATTCCTGGTATTTTTACACAAGTGACTAGAACTGCCTTATATATTAGTCCAGCATTTTTTTTTTCTCTTGTGCACAGTGTCCAGTTTGAGTTCAGTTCAATTCAATTCAGTTTTAACTCTGAACACTGTTACAAACCCAGAGACCACAGATTATTAGGTATGCTCTTGTCATGTAATGTTTCTGAAACAACCAATACAGTTTAGTTATTGAGGTTTATCACTGTTTTCAACAACTCTTTAAAACAATAACATGCCCAAATACAAACTCAGCAACATTTCAGATAGAAATACATTGGGAGTTATAAATCCATCACACTACCCAGTGCTGTAAATGCAATTTTATATGATCTAATATAAAATTATTAATAGAGAAGATCTGGATGACGTGGATGACCAGAAAAAAATGAACCATGTCAAGCATGTCATATAAACATACATACATATATAAATATGTCTAGGGATGTAGTTTCTTTACAGTTTATATGATTCATTGTAACAAATGTTTATTCATCTATTCAGACAGTCATTATGCATGTACACACAACTGCATGTTACTTTGCTGCATTTAAGCTAAGACAATGTCCTGATAATATTTGACCTGATTATAATACTAGTACTCATGCTTTACTGACAACATATTTTCATCCGCTAACATTTTTAAGCTGCAGTTGCAGGACAGTAAGCAGCTGCTTATATTGTTTATGAGGTAGAGAGGGTTTGTATGCACTTATCATGTATGTATACATGATTACACCTACATAACTATAACTGCTGTTGGTAGTGTCAGGAATCACTGGGACAGTTCCACTGGAGAGGTGCTGACAGGTGGATCGGCAGAGCCTGCTTTTCTGTTTGTTTTCCCTTGCACTTTGTGCCACACCCTTCCTATTGTTCTGTCTTCCCACCTTGTCACTGTCAAATGTTACTTATCCACCCTGTTATACCAGCTGTTATTAATATCAATAAATCTATATTAACATGACGTACTAATTTCTATTTGAATGTTTTTAAGTGATTCATATTGTATGTGTATATTCATGTGTAAACAAGATTCAGACAAATACATCTGAAATGCATTTAAATACAAATAGTTTAATAAGAGAAGCTCTGAAGAAGCATACTACAGAATATATGAGCAAAGAATTGTGTTTAATAGAGAAAATGTATTCAGTCATAGATTTATTAACTGCTGTTTATATTCTTATTGTATTATCTGACTGCAAATGAAAGACAAAAGAACAATAATTCCTGACTGTAGTTATTCAGCTGTAGTGGAATAATGTTGTATTGTGTTGGTGACAGTTCACTGATACTGTGTGAAGTGGTGATCTGTATACAGTTACAGCACAACAGTGTCACTTCCTGGGTGTGTCCTTCTAGAGACGTGTAAAGTTCAGCACATACAGCACTATTATACAGAATCCTCACAGAGCTGTGTTCAGAAATGGATCAACTATACAACTTACTGTACATAGTAAGATACATACCACTGATTCTCACTCTAGTTACAGGTAATTTTCATCAGTTTATCAATTAATTAATGGAATTAACTAATATTCATAGAATTAATTCATTTATTTTTAATGTCAGTGTTTTTGGTGTTACACAAAAAAAGATTTTTAGAATGTTTCGATATTTGTATTATGTCTTTATTAATAATTGTTCAATACAACAGGCAGTTCTGCTGATAAAATTTGGCCGAAGGACAAAGATGTCAACATTGTGGGGAAGGAAACAGACACTGTTACTCTGAGATGTTCATATGAATCAAGCAGTGATAGCATTTGGCTTTACTGGTACAGACAATATCCTAACAGCACACCACAGTTTTTACTGTATAAAGGTGCAAAGTCAGCAAGTTCAGCTCAGCACAACCCCTCTGGCTCTCGATTCAATGCAGAAACATCCCCAGACTCTACTGAACTCACTATCAAACATCTGCAGATCTCAGATTCTGCACTCTATCACTGTGCTCTTACAGTAGTAGCACAGTGATGCAGAGTCACTGAGAGACTGTACAAAAACCTATGAAATAATTCATTTGAAGTTCAACGTTTAATATCAAAGATACTTCCTTGAGCAACTTATCAGTTAACCACAGACACAAAAGACATTTGTGGTAACATATGCAGCTGAAGAAAGAGAATAAAATAAAGAGACACTGTGTCACTTGTTGCTGGTGTGTACTGTTTAAAATTTAATTCATTGTACTTTGCTGCAGTTTTTCCCCATGATTAATTCGAATGAATTTTCATTCATGTATATGTACAAACACAAATTAGGATTTGTCGTGTATTCTAAGAGGCACAATATTGTACAACTTGTTTGGGGATTCACAACATTCAGAAGTGTCTAATTTAAGAGGTGTAGTATAATCTAGGGAAGGAGAATAATATTTTCAAAGGTGTCCCAAAGTAACATTGTCAACCTTGCAGAAAATATCCCAATGGCATTTTCCCCCATTGTTCTCTTAAAGGTTTTGTGGAGGACAGGGGAGTCAGGGAATCAAACCTGAGGTAAATTTTATGCAGTGTGCTTGATGATGATGATACTTATGTATTTTGATTAAAAAAAAGCACCTGTCTGGTGCCTCCATTGTCTTGGACTTCCAAATGTCATCAAAATGCAGACAAAAGCCATAAATATCATTAAAATAAGTTCAGGTGCTCTAACTGGCAGACTGTTACAGATTTGCAGTTGCAGGTCACCATGTCAACATGACAGATGAAGAATATCAATATTGTATTTATACTACACACTTATACTGATCAATGCGTACTGTATCAGTGGCCGAGCAGAAGATATTGAATCAGAAGCAGTAGGTACTGATAAAGTCATTGAAAAGTAAGGAACAGGTGTGCAGCGGTGGGGCGGTAGGGTGCATACAACGTTAACAAAAACACATGGGAACATAATTAAACCCTGCCAGACCGCCCTCTGGTGTCCTGACAGGGAAATGTCCAGCAGTCCATGACAGTAAATGCAGTCAGTCTGCCTAAAGATGTCTAAAACCTGGTTAGTTATGCTGCATTTCTCATTCTATAAATGTCAGTTTGTTCAGTTTAATTATGTCTGTGATGGACCTGTACTGCCAGAGAGAAGAGCTTACACACTCTGTACAGAGGGCAGTAGATAAAGTTATAAAATGTTTTACTGACCTAAACAGAATACGGGAAATTTTGCATACAATATGTATTTACATGTGTATCATTACATAACTGAATTCCACAATGTGTTCATTCATTAATCTTCCTAATCAGGGTCACGGTGGCTCCAGAATCTATCATGGACACACTAGGCATAAGGAGGGAATACACCAGTGGTGGGCCGTCAGTGCCAGCAAGGCCTTCTCTGCTGGCCTAAACAGCAGTGATCTGAATCACTGACTTGCATTTTAATATATTTAATATATTTTTCCATGAAAGTGTACTAAATTATTCCCAATTGTCTATTCTCTACATTTCATAGCTTTTCTCTTGGTTGCGCTGCTTCCAGTAGTGTATATTTATGATAAGAGTATTTATCCAATCATATTTCAGCCAGTGACATCATGTGTTGCCAGGGTGAAAGAAATCTGCCTTAAGGCCTTCAGAATCAATAGTGCAGGCGCCCATAGCTTAAAATAAATGGCAATGAAATGGTTAAATTAACCAATCAGATTTCGAGTTGGCGTCATTGGGGCCATCTAGCAGGCATGCGATTACGTCAGCAATTTCCCGTCCTTTAATTGGATAATCAGAGAATATATACTTTGCTATTTAACGGTTGATTAGTATCTATTGCCGTGGCGTCATAATGATGGTATAGAGGTGGATTAATTCAGGAAGGACACCAGTGAAGGCCTAGGTGTGAAATTCACAGCCCACCACTGGAATATACCATATCACAGGTGTGGAAAAAGTACTGAGAATGTACATGTACATGAAGCTTTGCACATTGTCACTATTTGTGTAAGTATTTTCATCTCTACTGAAACCAGTGCTACTTAATGAAAAGAAACCAATTTGTATTTAGTTAATGTTGATTGTTTGCATGAAATGAACCAAGGTCCTGCCACTTAATATTGGCTTCCTTTCATTCCTTTCTGTTCTTTGGGCACATCCCCAAGAACACTGCTTGTTGATGTCTCCTTTCCAACAGAATGGAGTTAGTGAAATTATTACAATAGTCGTCAACTGAAAAGTTTAGCATGAGCCCATAGAACAGGAAGATGTACATTTGCAGGGTACAATGAAATTGCATCAGTGCACAACTTCCCTATCCAGGGAAATCTGGCTCATTGGTCTAGAGTTTGATTCTCGCTTTGGGTGTGAGAGATCCCAGATGAGCCCTTCCTATATTGTTAACATGTTACATGGAATAGACTGAGTGGGACAAAACTAATGGAAACTTGGAGTGCCGGCTGCTTGGTTCTCATTTGGAAGCTTGTTTCTCGAGAGGTCCAAGGAGGTGCAAATCCCATGGTGTATTTCACCAAATAACCTCTGAAAATCAAAGCTCCAACCGTGAGCCTATCCCAGGAATGCTGGGAGTAGGGTGGGTCCTTGGATTGAAGCCTCTTATAGGACACCATGCTAAAACACTCATTCACACCTAGGGGCAATCTAGATATATCAGCTATTGGCATGTCTTGTGGCCGTGGAGAGAACATCCAAAACTCCACATAGTGAGTAATCTGTGGCTCAGAATCAAAGCAGGGATGCTGAAGCTATGTCAAGGTGCTACTTATCTACTTGACTAACTAGCTGCTGTAGCTCACTAGTGTGTGTATTATTTTATGCAAATTTTAACAAAATATATATGATTCAGGACTTAGCCAACTGCTTGCTATCGGGTTGTAGACGTAATCTGGTGACTTCACACGACTTCATGTCACAGCTAAACAACACAGCAGGACCTTCATCAAACTGGACAAAAGAGACATGCTTTTAATTGGACCAAAGTCTGCAGTGAATTGTCGTATTGCATGCCTCTAAAATGTGCACATAATAAAAAATACCAGCATAAATGTATGCCAAAAATGATTCACTGTAAAAAAAAATGATTCACTGTAAAAATTAGAACGTGTAGCAGGTAAGCAAAGGTTCACTAGTGATAGAGATTAAGGAGCACATTAATGCTAGTCTGTTTATCACAGAGGATGTAAGACTTGTTCAAATTTAGATGGTGTTCATACCTTCAGAAACAAATGGGACTCATTTTGTCAAGTATTTGTTTACACCAGCATAGTGAATCATTTTATATGGGTGTGTTAGGGAGGCTCATTCAGGGTAGATACTGAAGTCTGGCTTTAGACACAAACAGATAACTATGGCATTAATGACACTGTGTAGCATGTAGCATTACAGAATAATTAAAATTAATCTGAATATATGATTGAATGCAGTTACTATACTACAGAAACAATATGCAAACAATTAGTAAAGAGATTCTCATTCTAGTGAACTGCTTAATATTATCACTAAATCTATCAAAATTTAGCCTTAACAGACTTAAACAAGCAATAAAATATATTATGAACATTCACTGCTTGTTGTTTAAACAATGGATTTAGCACATATAATGCCAGAACTGACAAAATATTATTACTAAGTAAAAGTGGGTGGAGCTAGATGTGGTAAGATACAGTTTAGAAAGTTTCACAGAGATCCTGCCATTTATACCTACTGCAAGAGAGACACAACAGTCATGTTACTCTTCTTTATTTTCATAGTTGTTAAAAACATCGGTAAGTCATTTATATTATACACAAACTTTAGGTGAATGCTGGAAATGAGCTGATACCTAAACATGATTAATTAACTTACACAATGAAAGTAGAAATGTTTATGTTGTTGTAATGTTTTACAGCAGGTGCTGTTGACAGCAGCATTACACCAGAACAAACCATCATATCTTCAAGTGAAGGCAGCAACATCACACTGACCTGCACATATGATGATTCAGCTAGAAATCTCCACTGGTATCGACAAAAACCTCAAACAGAACCAGAGTTTCTGCTGCTAATTCCTAAATCCTCAGATAGTGTCACTAAAGCTGAACATGACCCACGACTATCCACCAAAGTTCGTAAAACGAACAAGAAAGTAGATCTGGAGATCTTTCCTGCTGCAGTATCAGACTCTGCAGTGTACTACTGCACCATGGAGCCCACAGTGACACAAAACTCAAACAGACTGTACAAAAAGTCAAGCTGCATGTTTTTCTCAGCAGGGGGAGATGTTTACCTGTTTCATTCAAGTACACTTTTCTTTCTTAATTCTCAGACTCTGGTGTTGATTTGCTTTGAATTTCAACAATGATCCTCTTACATATGTTGGTAATGCTTATTGGTTGAACAATCAGAGAAGAAATCCTTTAAAAATAAATGTTAATCTTTAATCAAAAAAATGAATTTGTTATTCCCCTGATGTAATAAAAATGTAACACAAAGTTCAATAACAATATGTATTTAAATAATTTAGGATGCTGATTTTTCATTTAACACTGAACTAAATACTTCACTCTTCATTATTTGGCAGATTATAAAATAGCACTTGAAATCACAAGTTGTGGTTGAAATGGAAATGGTTGCTCCACTCCAGACTCTCACTGTGCTGCCACATGTTCACTCAGTCTCCACAGCACTAAGGGCAGTTCTCATAGCCAGTGGTGGCAGCTTTTAGCCCACTGACTTTAGTTAGCTTAGTAAATGACAGTGTAAAGTTCACATGTTAGAAATACCACAAAATGCTATACTATTACAGGAATAATGATAATAAATGCTAATTCTTTGATGAACAGTTATTTCTGTGATTATTGTGCTTGAGATCTGACGTGTTCAACATATGTTTCTGTGCAGGTTTACTTTGGTCTTGAGTCTTGAATAATAAGAATGTCCACTAGTTTGATTTCCCAGTGTGTTTTTGACATTGATTGAATACTTCAGCACTTAATTGCTGTGGGTTTTGGGAATATGTCTGTTACCCTCTGAGACCCTGCATCTGTGGAACCTGTAAAAGAAAGCAAGATTGTTTAGGAAACTTCTAAGTGAGATTTTTGTTTCAGGCCCCAAGTCACAGATGATCCTAATTATATTTGATAATAAATCTGTACTACTGTTAATAATTAGGGGTGAATCAATACTAATTTGTGGACTGCAAAGTGTTTTTGATGATGCCTAATGTTTTCACAGTGGCTTTATTAAGCAGATGGCTTTATCAATTATATTAAAATCAAATGGGTCATGACAAAGTAAAATAGACAAAGACAGAAAAGAGGCTGGTTTGTTCTTTACCTCAGTGAAATACCCTCCAAACTGTCCTATTTATGATCGCAACAAACAAATAAGCACACAAACAATGCCCCAATGTGTGTATATTATTTTTTTCAACCACAATATATAGTAATTTAATGATGATTTAATGTTTATAGAATAGATTGATTGTTTTCATTATTAAAAATGATATGCTGTCAGTATTTGTTTACTGTGTGCTTAGGATAGGTTCCTCATTCAAGGTTGACTAGATCTCATTCATTAGTGCACTGATTTTTTCTACTGTTTTGTCATAGAATCATTTTATGAAAGTATTTTGGTTTCAAATATTATCTTGTGATTAATAATCAAGCATTTAAGTAAATTCAAGGTCATATTGTGTGTTTACTCCCCTGATAGGACACAATGTAGGACTTTCTTTATGACCAATTCAGTAGAGTTGAGTTTTATGACTGCTTTCAACATCCTTGTGGGAAAAAAAATACGAAAAGAGAAATATATGGGGGTTATGAAGACATCACAACTATCTAAATATATTAAATTATTAAACCACAGCATATGTAAGTGGCAATCTAGGAGAACATGACATATGTTGCTGTGGCAATCTCCATTAAAATATTCTTATTTTATTAATGAGAGAGAGAGAGAGAGAGAGAGAGAGAGATCCAAACTCATAATGTCAAAATGTTGAGTACAGAACAGTTATCATGAATATGCATGAATACAAGTAGGTGGAGCTAGAGGTGGAGATGTACATCAAATAGTAACACTGACATTCATTTCTAAAGCTAGAGGTTTGAACTAAACACTCAGGAAAACAATGTTGTTCCTCTTCGTGGTGTTTTTCACTCTTGCTGATGTTGGTAAGTCATATACACTGCACACAAAATATTATGTTTTCTAATTAAGAAGACACAATTTTCCATGTGAAATGTGTCATTTATGATTAAAATATCACAATATTGTTGTTGTTTTTATAGCAGAGGCTGCTGACAAGAACATTAAACCAGATCAAACCAATGTATTTTCAATGGAAGGCAGCAACATCTCACTGTCCTGCACATATACTGGATCAGTTAACAGACTCCACTGGTATCAACAAAAACCTGGATCAAGACCCGAGTTTCTGCTGCTAACTGATGAAAGCGGTAGTTATGTCATTGAGGCTCAACCACCTCATCCACGATTGTCCATAAAACCAGATAAAACGAGTAAGAAAGTGGATCTGATCATCTCCTCTGCTGCTGTATCAGACTCTGCTCTATACTACTGTGCTCTGAGGCCCACAGTGACAGGAAATCCAGCTGCACTGTACAAAAACTTTCACACAGTTTTGTTATATTGAAAGAAGTTTTGCCAATGCTTTAGAGAAAGTTACATGTCCTTTTGGGGGATTCTCTCTTTCTCTCTACTGATCAGGGTCATGGTTGATATGGAGTCTGTCCCACACATGAGGTAGGAAACACCCTGAATGGGATGTCAGTCCTTTGCAGAGCTCCATACACAAACCCTTTCACATACTTATTTACACATAGTGAATTTATTAGTAAATTTATTACTGTCATGTTTTTTGGAGTTGATGCAAAACTGCACACAAACTGACAGTAACCTGAACTCATCATCAAACTGGGGATCCTGAAGCTGTGATGCAGCAACACTACCTGCTGTGTCACTGTGCTATCACACTGTTAAAATCCTTCTGCTTAATGTGTGTTCTTGTAGTGTGGTGTTGTGTCATTGTTATTATAAAGAACAATTACTTATTTTAAGTATTATGTATTTTGACAGCCCAACTTTAACAAGCCATGAACATATTTCACCAAGCAATGTTTAAATCTTTTATTTACTTTATAATCCTGCATAGGCTGTTGTCACTGAACCTTTCATACTACAAAATTGTAATTGCATGTGATCAGTTTATTGGTGTAATAGGGGTGTGTTCACTACATGCTCACTCACAGATAATGTTCACACACTACACTATCTTTTACCTGCTGAAGTGTGTCTCACCCTTAAAATTTTCATGAATGTGTGTGTGTGAGTGTGTGTGTGAAAGAGAGAGAGAGAGAGAGAGAGAGAGAGAGAGAGAAATTTTAAATTGCTAAATTATAAAACTATTTATTAGTGTGTTAAGGTTTTTCTCTTCAGTGAACACAAGATGGCGCAGTCACTTATCTTATTGTGGGTCTAGAACTAGAGCACCACACAACCTGCTCACATTCTCTGAGATGATGGAAGCTACTTTTCACAGTAAACAATTGTGACATAGAGTTTACTTGTTATTCTACTAAATAGTTTATTTATATTCTTCTTTATAATGGGCAGTTTAGCAGATTAAATTGGGCTGACCGATGAAGATGCCAACATTGTCAGAAAAGAAACAGACTCTGTTATTCTAAAATGTTCATACGAGTCAAGCAGTGATTACACTGAGCTTTACTCTTCTTTTCCTTTTACCAACTTAAGAGCCATGCTTTTCTCACAAGATGGAGATATTTACACTTTTACATTCACTTCATCATCATCCTTTCACATTAACCATCATTTAACCATCAAATGTAGTAAGAGTCTAATGTTGTATTGTTTGTAGAATAAAGCCCAAATTGCACTTCACTAACAACTCCTCATACAGCTAGTTTGTTGTGTAACTGGTTATTATTGCATGGAACCAGTGGACACTGTGGATCAGAAACCCAGTAAATGCTCTGTTCTGGACATTCTTGTACCATTAAAGTTAGAATATTAATGATACATTTGATTTATTTGGTTTATTCTAGATGGAATCTGAAAAATACATGCAAACAACATGACTATGTCAAATGGATTAGTTTTAAATGTTTGTTTTCTATAGAAACTAGTTTGGAGTTAAATGGAATATTGGTTCCAGATGTAGATGCAGACACCACTAATTTAATGTGTAATTAAATAACTTTAATTACTTTATTTACTGTAAGAGGAATAACTAATAAACTAAGGTGCAGAAATAGAAAAAAGATCAAAAAGAGAGCAAAAGGTAAATAAAACATCCAAAAATATCCAAACCAATTCACACAGAAAGTTGATCAGCAACAGTGGAATAGTTCTGTGTTGTATTAGTGACTCAGTTCACTTTCACTGATACTGTGAAGTGATGATCTGTGTAAAATTATGCTCCAACAGCATCACTTCCTGGGTGTGGCCTTCTAGAGACGTGTAAAGTTCAGCACATACAGCACTATTATACAGAATCCTCACAGAGCTGTGTTCAGAAATGGATCAACTATACAACTTACTGTACATAGTGAGATACATACCACTGATTCTCACTCTAGTTACAGGTCATTCATTTTCATCTGTTATAATAATTATTACAATGATATTTAATCAGTTAATAAATTATATTGATTAATTACCATATTTGTATTAATCTAGTCATTTTTTTTTTAATTTTATTATATGATTTGCAAAAAATACTTCACTGATATATTTCTTTATGTTCGTCTTACACCAGGCAGTTTTGCAGATAAAATTGGACCAACGGATGAAGATGCCAACATTGTCAGGAAAGAAACAGAGACTGTTACTCTGAAATGTTCATATGAGGCAAGCAGTGAAGTCATCTATCTTAACTGGTACAAACAATATCCTAACAGCGCACCACAGTTTTTACTGTATAAAGGCGCAAGGTCAAGAGCAGGTTATGAAAGCACTCCTGATGATCGTCGATTAGAGTCGAAAACCAGCAGAGACTCTACTGAACTTACTATCAGAGGTCTAAAGCTCTCAGATTCTGCACTCTATCTTTGTGCTCTTAAAGTAGAAGCACAGTGATACAGAGTCACTGAAAGGCTTTACAAAAACATAACAATGGAATATCTAAATTTATAAAGCCACAGAAGCCCCTTTACCAACATATCAGTTAACCACAGACAAACAACATTTGTGGTAACACATGCAGCTGGTGGGGAAAAACTTAAAAGAGATTAAAATAACACCTACACAAGAATCATAGTATATTCACAAACATCATGCTATTTTAATGACAATAACAGAATCGTTTTATCAGATGTTACTGGGGCATAGTATGGGCAATTAAAAAATGTACATTTTCCTTTGCTTCAAACTATAGTCTTAAATACCTCATGTTAAGTGTATATTTGTTTGTTTGCTGCATGTTTACTACTATATTATGTCTACTATTAGTCTTATTGTCGTATTCTGTTCTTCTTTGTTATGGCATTATTATGTCACATGTCTATTTTGTCTATTTTACATGCTGCTGCTGTAACAAGTTCCCTTTAGGAGATTAATAAAGTGTCATATTATCATGACCTAACACTGTGCCTGACTGTGTGCCCTGACCATGTCACTGTGTCTGGAACCATCACTATACCCTGACCTGACACTGAGCCTGGATCTGTCACTGGATTTTAGACCTCTAGCTTTCTTAGGTTTTGCATGTAGAGAGTCTCAAAAACACACAAAGAATGTACTTAGATTTAATGTTTGATTGATAAATGAAAAGGTGGCTGGTTTAATGTGATGAATACTCACTGGATGTGAACATTTCCCTGCTCAGAGGTACACTCCACTGGACTGGACAAGGCTGGATTTTCAGACACTGAAACATGTAAATGACCCTGTAACTACTGTCAGGCTGTTTATAGTTAAGAAATCATGAACATAATTAATAAATGAAGTGATCAATAATCATAAACAATTGAATTTTCATTAGGTCCATTTCATTAGGTGGTCATGGGTTTGAAAGTTCAGAGGCTGGCTCAATCTGAACTTTCACACCCATGACTACTGGCATTGCTAGCACCTTCATCTACCAGTTTGACTACAGGAACACATTTCCACTGTAATTATCTATGACATTATTACAGTCTATAATGGGGGACTCTTCTAAAGTTAATTAAAATGGAAAGAAGGCTAAACTTAACCTTTATGATTATCTCTAATGTTAGCTCACCATGTTAATTAGATGATGTTTATTCAGTTGCTTCTGCTAACATTATGAATATTAGCATATCATATTTTCTTATGCTATAGCAGTTTTTAAGAGTAATGTCCTGTTAGCTTTTCATGCTAAGTATAACTGAAACCATTGTTTAGCTAATGTTAGCTAGTTACCATGAGGAGACAATTATACTAGCTGAGGTGATAATGCTGACTAGCCAGAGCAGGTTAATGTTGGTCTACCAAAACTTTAAAACTTGTAAATACTAAATGTAACATTATCTTATATTCTTGTTTTCAAATGTTCTTAAAACTTTGATGCCTTTAAAGCCATTAAAAAATTCTGCTTTTTACAAACAACCAAAAAGTTTCTATGTAAGACTTCCAGTTAGTATTTTCCAGTTATTTTTGCTAGCTAGCTTGTATTCCTCAAGGCATATATTGCAACTGTTATTTAATATCTCATTTGTAACAGTAAATGTTATGTATTCATTTATTTCAGGATTTGTTTGTTCTCTGATATAACTGTGAGAATATAGCTTGCAAGCTAACATTAGCTATGTCTGTTTATAACAGTAGCTCAATAACTCAAATATTAATTTAAAATGATCAGCTAACAAAAACTTGTTACCTATACAGCCTGAATACAAGTATAGCTTTTCTATTCCAATTTCTGAGTTAATGATCATTTATTAGGACAGTAAGCAGCTGTTTATATTATTTATAAGGTATAGTTGGTGTGATCATGCAATGTGTCTCATAGCAAACAAAAACCTAGTAAATCCTAGCAAACCTATTAACAAAAACCTGCATTATGACCAAAGCCTCTGATGCTAATTAATGAAGCTAGTGAACATGTAACACCAGCCATACAACATCATCCATGATTGTTCATTAAGTTTGACAAAAGTGGATCTGTTCATCTTCTCTGCAGCAGTGACAGACTCTAAACTGTACTACTCTGGTGCACACAGTGACAGGAAACCCAACTAGACTGTAGACAATGTACTACACATGATTCATTCATTCTGGGGAAATGCTTTCTTTATATTATGTTGGTAGATGCAGCTCAGGCTCTTTTGGTGAAAGCAGGAAAAAGAGCTGAGAGAGAAGAGGGACAGAGTGATAGCAAAGCTAACAGAGAAAAAGATTCTCCTTTCCATTTTCTTACTCATTAATGTGTTAGTCCTGTGCATTTTGTATAGTACATGACCAACAAAAACTACATACTGTGCTAATGAACTGATGTTAAACAAAATAGCCTCACAGCTCTACATTTATTGAGTATATACACCGGCCAGGCATAACATTATGACCAGTGACATAACACTGATGATCTCCTCATCATGGCACCTGTTAGTGGGTGGGATATATTAGGCAGCAAGTGAACATTTTGTCCTTAAAGTTGATGTGTTAGAAGCAGGAAAAATGAACATGTGTAAGGATTTGAGTGAGTTTGAGAAGGGCCAAATTTTGATGGTTAGATGACTGGATCAGAGCATCTCCAAAACTGCAGCTCTTGTGGGGTGTTCCCGGTCTGCAGTGGTCAGTATCTATCAAAAGTGGTCCAGGGAAGGAACAGTGGTTGGACCGAAGGCTGGTCCATGTGGTCCAATCTGATAAACAAGCTACAGTTGCTCAAATTGCTGAAGAAGTTAATGTGAGTTCTGATAGAAAGGTGTCAGAATACACAGTGAATGACGGATCAGGGCCGTTTTAGCAGGAAAAGGGGGACCAACATGATATTAGGCAGGTGGTCATAATGTTATGCCTGATTGGTGGAACATTCTGCTCATTCAGCCACTCAGAATAAACTGTTTAATGAAGTCACACAGGACATCTTTAAGTAGCAAAACATAACTATTAGATAAATACAAAATGAATTTATATTAGTTTCTGGTTGTCAGTGAAATGTGGTTATAGTGAGAATGTTCTTTTAACTGAGAAAATTGTTGGAGAAAGTTTCTGTTCCTTAACAATTTTTTTGTCTAGATGATATTCTGTTTGTGTCTCCAATCCACTTACTGTCGTGTTTTTAGTAGATGATAGGAAACTGGATAACCTGGAGAAAACACACACAGGACTCAGGAAACTAACTTGTGCTAGTGGGTCCTTTCTTCACAAGAAGGCAAAGTCAGTTAGTTTATCATGGGCTAAGTACAATACTAGTACTAGTTCCTACTCACATACCCCAGAGATGTAGATTTATTTGATTATGAATAACACAATGATATAGGCTATACCCTTTCTTCAATCATACACACATAGTACTTTCAGATATCATGCATTGCATAAAAATAGATTGTATATGATTTGCAATTTTATTGCAGTCTTAAGCAACTAAAGAAAGCTTTGTCTTCAGTTTCAGTAAACTCCACTCCTTCCAGTTTTGGCTTCAGTATTTCTTTAAATAAGTGTGACCTAATATATTTTACTCCAGCAGGGACAAGCACATTACAGCTACAATAAATAAAAGCAACTTTGTACATGTTCTCTTGTTATGGGGGTGTTTGTCATGGGATAATGAAAATACCCAACTCTTTACATGACAACCAGCAGTTATAAGA
This sequence comes from Hemibagrus wyckioides, assembly GCF_019097595.1. NCBI lineage: Eukaryota > Metazoa > Chordata > Actinopteri > Siluriformes > Bagridae > Hemibagrus > Hemibagrus wyckioides. The sequence goes on along the minus strand of NW_026690792.1, from coordinate 39,119 downwards.
TCAGATAAAAGCCCTTTTATATACACAGTTTGGTAGCCTACTATTGTTTTTGGCCGAATTTACTTAATAACTTCATTATTTCCTGGATTTTGTATTACCATAGTCTCTAAATGTATGTAAATGCAGGAAATAGGATTCAAATCAAAAACATTTTTCCCCATTTTGTAAGACAACACACACACACACACACACTTCTCAAACCAAAGTTACACCCTTGATGCAAAAACATTTCTACAGATTTATAGAAATAGTATACAGTATAGAACAGTTATCATGAATATGCATAAATACAAGTAGGTGGAGCTAGAGGTGGAGATGTACATCAAATAGTAACACTGACATTCATTTCTAAAGCTAGAGGTTTGAACTAAACACTCAGGAAAACAATGTTGTTCCTCTTCGTGGTGTTTTTCACTCTTGCTGATGTTGGTAAGTCATATACACTGCACACAAAATATTATTTTTTCTAATTAAGAAGACACAATTTTCCATGTGAAATGTGTCATTTATGATTAAAATATAACAATATTGTTGTAATGTTTTTATAGCAGAGGCTGCTGACAATAACATTAAACCAGATCAAACCAATGTATTTTCAATGGAAGGCAGCAACATCTCACTGTCCTGCACATATACTGGATCAGTTAACAGTCTCCACTGGTATCGACAAAAACCTGGATCAAGACCTGAGTTTCTGCTGCTGATTGATGAAAGCACTGAAACTGTCACTGAGGCTCAACCACCTCATCCACGATTGTCCATAAAACTTAAAAAAGAGCAAGATAAAACGAATAAGAAAGTGGATCTGATCATCTCCTCTGCTGCTGTATCAGACTCTGCTCTATACTACTGTGCTCTGCAGCCCACAGTGACAGGAAATCCAGCTGCACTGTACAAAAACTTTCACACAGTTTTGTTATATTGAAAGCAGCTCTTCCAATGCTTTAGAGAAAGTTACATGTCCTTTTGGGGGATTCTATCTTTTTCTCTATTGGTCAGGGTCATAGTAGATACAGAGTCTGTCCCAGACATGAGGTGGGAAAACACCCTGAATGGGATGTCAGTCCTTTGCACTCCACAAACCCTTTCACACACTCATTCACACTAAAGTGCAATTTCTCCTAGCAAATCTTCCTACTGTCATGTTTTTTTGGAAGTGATGCAAAACTGCACACAAACTGACACTAACCTAAACTCCTGTTAAAATCCTTCTGCTTAAAGTATTTTCTTGCAGTATGGAGTAATTTTTATAATAAAGAAAGATTTCTACCCTCATGGTACAATTCCATATTGACTGGTAACAAGTGCACTAAAGACAAGGCTCAGGTCAATCCTCATAGCGGAATTCCACAATGCCAGTGGACTCATGATCCTCTCTGTTCTGTCTGGAGTAATTACACTGCAGATGAAGGGCATTTTATTGTCTAAGTGTCGTAACTTCACATATATAGTAGTCAAACTAATCAGTTATAGCCCAATGTTCAACAAGTTCAACCTCAACAGAAGGAGATCATCTTCAAAACTAAGGATTATCTTATTATCAGTAAACCAATTCCTTGTATTTTCAAACAAGTAACTAGAACCGTCTTATTCATTAGTGCATTGTTGTCTTCTGCTCTTTTGTAGTGTTCAGTGTGAGAAAGAATCATTATGTTGTGATTCATGAACAAGCATCTGAGTAAATTTATCTAAAGGGAATTGTTTGTGTGTGTGTGTGCGTGTGTGTGTGTGTGTGTGTGTGTGTGTGTGTTTAATCCCCTGATAGGAAAGGAAGTATGTCATGTGAACATAAAGTATTTCTCAATGGCCAGTTCAGTTTAGTTGTTGAGATTTTTAACTGTTTTCAACATCTGTTCCCTTTTAGTTTTCTATTATTATTTCTTTTTGTGCTTTACATTAAATAACGTAACCTGGTGTTGTAAATACAAGTTCTAATATATAATTACTAATCCACAGTATGAATATATATGTATGGCTGTATGAACTGTTTACAGGTTTTTATTTTGTCCAAGTTAAGGTTTTTCTCTTCAGTGAACACAAGATGGCGCAGTCACTTATCTTATTGTGGGTTAAGTTCTAGAGACACTACCACACAACCTGCTCACATTCTCTGAGATGATGGAAGCTACTTTTCACAGTAAAACCTTTGTGACATAGAGTATACTTGTTCTTCTATCATACATACTGCTGATATAATATCCTAACCCCTGCCCTGGTTACTCTTAGTGCCTAAGATAATTTCAGAGATACCATTCTGATTAAACAACACAACTGTCCACTTAACACTAAACTGTCATAAGAATAAATAATCATCTAATGTCATTTCTGTGACAAGCAAAAGCACCTGCTGTGTCAGAAACACTGAAAACTGGAAACTTATCTGTAAATCTGCCTTTACTCTTCTTTCTCTTCTTCTGATGCTATTGTGAGTTTAAACCTTAATTATCAAGTAAAAAAATTATTCCTTATTCTCAATTAAACTTTATTCTCTTCCACTTAGTGTTTCTAACATTAATCTGCCTGCTGGTGTTTATACAATAATTCTCTAATTTAGAGACATCACTAACATATATAATTAAAATACTGACAATGAAATTATTAGATTAGATTTTTACTAGATTAAATTGATCATTTTTACATAAATACATTAATTTCCTCCTTTGAGTATGTGTTTACTTAAATATGCTCTGGACAGGTTTCCCATATGAGGCTGAATGTAAAGCCAGGATGTTTCAGTAAGAATCAACAATCTGACAACAACATTGGTGACACTGTCATGTGATGCTGTGGGGTGGAGCAATTTTGAAGCTTTATGGTGTTAACATATTAGATTACAGAAAGATCTCCACTATTTTCACTGAGCTAAGACCAGTCATCATGTTCACTGTTATATTCATGTATCTGTGGCTTTCACTAGGTGAGTTAACATTGACTTTTTGTTATTGCAGAAATATTAACTATATTATATTAAATATTAGTCTGTGTGGTGATGCAGTGTGAAAATGCAGAGTGTGGGTCTGACTTAAGTATTTCCTGTTGATTATTTAAACATTATATTCTCTTCTCTATGACAGGTGACTCCTGGCAGATTCAATAGAGCCAGATTTCAATCATAAAGCTGTAGATGAAGGTGATGATGTTACTCTGTCCTGCAGCTACAAAAAAAGTGGTGGAACAGACGATCTGTACTGGTACAGACAATATCCAAAATCTAAACCTGAGTTCCTTCTTTATATTGCTCAAAGTGGGACTTATAATTCTGATCCTCCCCCAAGAATGTCTGTTAAAGTTGATGATAAACAAGTGTATCTGATCATCTCCTCTGCTGCTGTATCAGACTCTGCTCTATACTACTGTGCTCTGAGGCCCACAGTGACAGGAAATCCAGCTGCACTGTACAAAAACTTTCACACAGTTTTGCTACATGCCCTTTTGGGGAAGTCTCTCTTTCTTTCTCAAGATTCATAAAGAGTTTATATTATTATAATATTTGATTATTAGTAGACAGTTCATTCATTCATTCATTCATTCATTCATTCTTCTTCTATTCTTCTATAACTCTTCTATTTTGGCCAGGAAACCAGAAGTTACATTAGACAGAAATTTAAACAGAAAGGTACTCAGAGGGTCCAATTGGGACCATTTCTGAACTTCAGTGAAGCAGCTGAGGCTCTGTACAAGTTCAGGAGTTGAATAAAGTAATGTTCTGAAAATTATTATTGTCATAATTTGTGAAAAAACAAACAATCAAACAAAACCATGGCTTCTTTTTCCCAGCAGGCTTTTTTATGTGCAAATTGGGATATAGTTTTATGATTGAGTGAAAAATAAATAAATAACTAAGTTCAAACAGAAAAGACCTTGGTGTGTTAAAGTCTCTTTCCTTTCACCACAAGATGGTGGAGGCTGTTATCTTATTGTTGGACAAGTACTAGGATTCTGCTTACATCCCCCAGAGATGCTGACATTATGATTATGAATACTTTACACAATTATAAAGACTACAGCTATTCTTCAGCCTTACATAGATAATACTTTTATATATAAAAAAGTCTAGAACCAATCAGAATGTTTTAATAATCTCTATTTAATCTCTATAATCTATTTAATGCTTGTACAATCAAGCTAATTAGTGTCATTTTCAACACATCATCAAGCCTTGAAAGGAGTTTGCTTGAATCCAGAAAGGAAACTGAACTTGTAGTAGGGCTATACATGCAATTTCTGTAAAAATGAAATGTACATGTTCACTTGCAATGGGATGTTTGTCATGAGATAATATAAATACTACACTCTTTATTTGTACACAGTTTCATGCTTAAATGAAAAATAATGATATAAAAATCCATCAATACAGATGATATTGATAAAAAATGATAGATTAGAGAAAGAAAAGAGGCTGGTTTGTTCCTCACCACAGTAAAATACTCCTCAACTGTTTGTAATCCTATTTAATAAACAGGTCATTAGGTCTACACACACCTAAATTTCCATTTCCCATCCTGCATTGTACCAGACTCCACTTCCCACAATGCACACTCACTTCCACATTCATTAGTTCATTTATTTTATTGAAGTATTTTTCATGCTATCAGTTTGTGTTTGTTTACCATGTGCTCAGGAAAATTTATCCATGTGGTGCTGAATGTAAAGCCAGAAAGCTTCAGTAAGAATCAACAATCTGTCAGTAACATTAGTGACACTGTCATGTGATGCTGTGGGGTGGAGCTTCATGAATGTTTATAATGTTAATATATCAGACTGCAGAAATTTTATTTTCATTTATAAGCTCATCCATCATGTTCACTGTTATATTCATGTGTCTGTGGCTTTCACTCGGTGAGTTAACATTGATTTTTGTAGATTCAGAAATTGTTTTTAATTAGATTTAATTAGTCTTATTAGTTATGTAGTATATCTGCGTAATTTAACACTGCAATGTGTGTACTTTCATTCGTTTGTGTTAAAGCTTGACACAGGAAACCTGCTCTCCACATAGCAATATCTCTACAGATGGTATAACCACTACAGAACAATTCTGGGGTTTTTAGCAGTGACTATAACTGCCTTATTTATTAGTGCATCATTTGTTTTCTGCTGTTGTGCACAGTATTCACAGTAAAATAAAGTCAATTCAGTTGAAGTTGAACAATGGATACTGCTACAAACAAGGAGACCACTCGCGTGCGGTGCTGCGTGTGCCGCTGTCAAACCTTTATATCCTTTTATTTAGGAATAAATATTTTACAATGATAAAATAGCATGTCTGATGCAATGGTTTGTGAAGTAACAGTGTTTTTGTTCTGTGTTGTACTGGTTACTCAGTTCACTCTCACTGATATTGTTAAGTAATAATCTGTAAAAAGTTATACTACAATTGCATCACTTCCTGGGTGTGTCCTTCTAGAGACATGTAATACTAAGATTTGCTAATTGTCTAGTAGATGAGAAAGAGTTGCTGTGTGAGGTAAAGCAGAGTTGTCATGAATATGAATAAATATGATGTTTATTTCAACAGAGAAACACAAACTAACTAAACACTCAGGATAACAGTGTTATTATGCCCACTTGGTTTTCTTCACTATTGCTGATATTGCTAAGTCCTTTAGTTTGCAAGTTACAAACCAAAAGAACAAGTATTTTAAAAAGTTGCTTAATAATAAATTGTTGTCAATAAATTCAAATAAATTGGTGTATTTATAGTAAAGGCTGTTGACAACAATTCATCCACCCAGAATACACTGTTTAATGTAATCACAATCATCTTTAAGTAACCAAACATAACTATAAAATAAATACATATCAGTTTCTGATTGCCAGTGAAATGTAGTTAGAGTGAGAATGTTCTTTTAGCTGATTGTTTATAACAGACGTGTTCTTGAACATTAATGAGGAAAGGCTCAGGTGCACAGTTTATTCTCCTCTTGATCAATAGATGAAGAAAATTGTTGGAGGAAAAGTTTCTGTTCCTCTGCAGCTCTTTTTCTCTATAGACAATATTCTGTTTGTGAGACCTGTATGATTGTAATTAACACCAGTGCAATCATAGCTCCAGTTTTGTTCTTTGGTCACTACACTTAATTAACCCTACTGAATAAAATCAGATGGAAAAATATTTGAAGTGAACTGGAACAGCGATTTAGTCCAGGAACTCTATGGAACTCTGTTTGGGAAGTCTATACAAAGAAATGCAAAAAATGCTAAATATATACATTATATAATATTAATTATAGTTCAGAAGTTTATTTATTAATGTCATTAATAAATAAATTACTTTCAATTACCTTAAAAACCAAGTCTTTCTTATTTCTCCACAAGATGGTGTAGTGAGTTATCTTATTGTGGGTCAGGTGCTAGGACTCTGCTCACATCCTCCAAAGATGTAGACTCTGTTATAAATACTTCTTTGCAGAATAATATGAACTCTAATAAACATGCTTTATCACAACAAACAAATAAATGCCACAAGTCAAGATACTACTTATAAAATATAAAAACTAAAATATTTACTCATTTTAATTGTTAGTAAATTTGTATAAAATTGAATAAATACAATAATAGAATAATTTAAATACATTACATTTTCTTCTCCATGGCAGATTCAATAAAGCCACTTTTCCCTCATAAAGTTGTAGATGAAGGTGATGATGTTAATCTGATAAAATCGGTCCGTAGGATGAAGATGATAACATTGTCAGTAAGGAAACAGACACTTTCTTATGAGTGAAGCAGTCATTATGTTTGGCTTTAATTGTACAAACAATATCCTAACATTTTATTTCGGGGGCCCCTCTGTGCCACCAATATCACTAATTATAACTAATTATTGTCATTTTGTATAATAACCATTGTCCATTGACAGATATCAAAAAAAAGACGGTCATTTCATGTACTCTTGGGGGCCCCCTGGTGGCTACGGGGCCCTAAGCAGCCGCTTAGTTCGCTTATGCCTTGGGCATAACCACTTCCTGACTCAGTATCTGACAGTCAATATTACTAATGTAATGTTGTATGATATTTAGGAATGATCATAAAATTATCAAAACTTCCGCGGATTTCTGCAGGACTTGAAGAGCTGGACACTGGGTGAGATCGCCTGTGCTGCGGGTCTGTCAGTGTGTGTGTGTGTGTGTCTAAATAGTGCCCTTTGCACTTACCCATTTGTTTTGGGTTTTCTGTTTGTTAATGTATTAGTTATCACAGTATGCATTTGGGGCTGCTATTTTATTTTATTTCATTTTTAAATGGACGGGTTTTAAGCTGTAGCTGGGCTGGAAATCTTAGGTCCAATCCGGAAATCACTGGTTACTATGGTTACCGCGTCCTGCGGGGAGAAAGAGCTCCTTCTGACAACACTCAGCCCCTCACGGTAGGACGATCTTTATCCGTTAATGTCACACTGATTTTACAATAAATATACAATAAACAATAAATATACAATATAATATAACATAATATACAATACAATGTAATATTTACCCCAGTAGTAGGACACTTTTAAGAACCCTGTGTTACTTCCTCTGCTCTGATAACTCACAGCGGCAGGGTAGCAGTTCGTTAGTTCAGTGTTCGAAAAAACGGATGAGACGGACAAAGTTAGCCGATGCATGCCATTTAACTTCCCTCAGAATTTACTCCCGGATGGAATAACTTACATGAACTCTAAAATAAATAGCAAATAAGCTTTTATTTCTCTGCTTTCCAAACTAGATGAACCGCGATCGCGCACACACTTCTGATCACATTGTTCCGCACTACTCAATGAAGGCGTTCTTTCCAACACCATCGTAATCCAGGGTAAGCCTTTCCATCGCTCTCCGACAAACTCACTTATTCTTAGAATGGATTAAAAAATGGGGAATTCACGAAGATGGGTAAATTGTGACCATGAAGGGATGCTGATGGTCAGCAAATATGCTCAAATAGGGTTTGGTTTTCAAGAGACGATTGATTTGTGCCATTGATGGCCAAGAACATATTCCAAACACCTCCACCATCTACATGGACTGTCTCCACATTTAAAAAATTCCCTTGATCATTATACCAGCTCTACTTGCAGGGACTCACTAAATAAAAGTATTAACAACGACAACAATGTAATCCAGGGTAAGACCTACCTTCGTCCTCCGACACCCTAATTTATCCGTGGAATAGATTACACAACGTGGTGAGGTTACAAAGATGGGTAAATTGTGGCCTTGAAGGGATGCTCTTGGATAGCAAAGATGATCAAATAGGCTTTGGCTTTCAAGGGGCGATTGATTTGTGTTACGGATCAGAAGGTCCCCTGGACAAATCCGCATACCCCAGCCTGACTCCACTGATTCAGGTATCCTTAACTGGTTAACAGTTTACAACATTAAAAGTCGTCTGGAAATGACCAAGCCTACAAATGATGTCATGTGTAGATAATCCCATGGCAGTAGGAAACTTTTAATCTATGAATCCTTGGACCAATATTAAAATGACATCCATTTAGAACACACCTGTTGTCAGTTGCTAGCATTTACCTGTGGGGGTGCCCCCTGCTGGGCTTGCTTTGCAGTACCTTTAACCTGCAGTGAATCGGGGCTCTTCTTAAATTTTTGTAAATTTCAAAGCTTTACCAATGTAGTACCTAATACATTTCAACTTTACATAGAGCACAAACTGGGCTTTCATAATATGGCTGATGTAAGTATGTTAGATTCATGTGTGACTTTTAAGCTTATGTCAAAGTACACATACACGAAAATAGAATTTTGAACTCTAGCAGAAAAAAACAGTGAAAATGGAGAATAAACAAACCTTGCAGATTGTTTTGAACACAGGACTGAGTTCATGAAAGTCTTGGGTGTGGGCCCATAGAAAAATAGCTAAATTATAACACTCAGAAAGACCTTTTATTTGGAGTAAAGTGACTGATGTGCCTAACTTTTTTCAACAGAGCCTCTGTTTCCCTGAATAATCAATGACTATTTATGAATATGTAAGACCTATTGACACCTGGCTCAGGTGACACCAGGTTTCCCCAGGACTCCTATTGATGTCTCAGCTATTCGCACCTATACATTCAGATTCCTCATACAAAAACACGGTAGACTGAGGGCAGGTTTTGTTGAGAGAAATAAAAAATAAAGCATGGTTTCTGAAATTTTCTTTGAAATGAAATTCTTTTAGAACATTTGCTAAAAGGCATATTCACAACCACATTGAAGCCATTCACAGGTAACTATGTTGTTTTTCTGGGGTACTATTATATTATTTGCTTTAAATTTTGTCTCCTTAGCAAAAGTTTCCACTGTTTATGACTGAAATAAAGCTGTTCATATCGTGCTATTTTTTTGGGGGTGATCTGAGTATATGATGACTGGAATACAGCTGCTCACATCGGCGCATGCTTTCACTTTTATTTAGCGTTTATTTAGTGAGTATATATTTGTGCTATGTTGTTTTTCTGTGGTACTATTATTGATTTTACATTTTGTCTGCTTAGCAAAAGTTGCCACGGTTTATGACTGAAATAAAGCTGTTCACATCGGTGCACGCTTTCTGACTTTCTGACAGCTTTATTTCAGTCATTATATACTCAGATCACAAAGAGTGGAAGATTTTTTTGGTTTGTTTCTTCATTCAAGCCCTTTTTTTCTGTTAGACACGGGCATGCATTAGCACATCACTCCCCACAAACAACACAGCAATTAGCATTTACTTCCATCTGAATAGAGTCGTTTACATAAATCCTGCATGTGAATGGAGCGCTAAGTGCGGGGGCGGGGCTCCGGTGAGTGTGGAGACAAGAATTTGACATACTTTTGCTTTTTTTTTTAACATTAATTTAATAACAAACATTTATTTGGCAATAACCTTTTTGGAAAGACAACCGTCTACCGTTTGTGTGCATGTTTTTTTCTGGGTTGCTACAATATAATTTCATTTACAAAAACACTTTCAAAGTGAAAAAAAGTGATTGGCATCGTTGACAATGCCGTCGACCCCAGAGGGTTAAATCGCTCAACCTGTCCATCTGACTGAGGTCAGAAAGGTGTTGTGCGGGTTTTGTCAATGTCTAGCAACTCACACATGCTCTGGAAGACCTCCGATTCAAAATTGGTGCCTTGGTCACTATGGAGTGTAATTGGTGCCCCATAACGGCAGACCGATGTGCATGTGCGACACCAAAGTGAAACATCTTCTCGCATTTGGTACCAACAATATCTGGTCCCCAACCGAGACAGTGTTCGCTCCACACCGAAATGTCCACCCACTGGCTCCTCGTGCATCTGGCGCATTACATCTTCCCAGAAAACTCGCGGCAGGATTATCTGGGGATAAAACTCAGGGCCCTCATTCAGGTACAGTCTTTGCCATTGGCTTCAGTAAGCTTTTGTTGCTGGGCCATAGGGGGACACATTCTCCCAGGAAGGTCATTCATTGCCTTCCTCCATCCACCTCTTGATGGGAGTAATTTCTGGATTGGCTGTCTGAGCAGAACGCAGTTCGTCGGTAGTCCACCCAGAGAATGGAAGGGTACTGGCAGTAATGGCAGGTTGTACTACCCCCACTGGACAAGACTCTGGGGTAACGGCTGCAGGTTCATCATGTATAGGTTTGCCATCAAGGTCACACTGGACCGCTTGGTGACAGAGCTGAGGGCTACTCAAGGTGGGATTCTTAAGGTTACATGGGCAAGTTGAACAGCATGGCCTCAGAGAAAGCACATCAGCATTTTTGTGACAGTGCCCCGGGTGATGAACAACTTTGAAGTCATACTACCCAAGCTTCTCGAGCCAGAAGCCTCTCTGGCCAAATGTCCCTCTGGTTCTCTCATCCTCAGGAGCCAGTGTAAGGTACTATGGTCTGTGTGTACAGTGAAGGATCTGCCCAGCAGGTACTGATGAAAATGTGCTGTGAACTCCACCACAGCTAAAAGTTCTCTACGCGTTGTGCACTAATTCTGCTCAGTTGGCGTCAGTCTCCGACTCCCATATGCTAGTACATGTTCTTCCCCTTGCTGTAATTGAGAAAGCACAGTTCTGATTCCGAAATTGCTAGCATCTGTGTCCAGAACAAGATCACCACTGTCCATAGGGTAGCCAAGGATGGGGGTGGTAGTGAGCAGCTTCTTTAACTCATCAAATGCCTGTTGGCTCTCAGGGGTCCAGTGAAATCGGGCATGTTTCCTCAACAGGTTGTGAAGGGGCTTTGCAACTGCAGCAAAATCTTTGACAAACCGCCTGTAGTAGGATGCGTAGACCCACAAACTGTGGCCATTCTCAATTTTCTGCACCTTCTCTGGGTCGGGCGGCTATACCATGCTCTGAGACGACGTGGCCTAAGGTAGACTACCTGGCGGCAGAAGAGACAAAATTTGGCGGGTTTCAGCTTCAGGTTCGCTTGGCGCAGCTCTTTGAAGACCTGTGCCAGCCGCTGGAGCATTTCCTTTACATTCCTGCCCAGGACGATGATGTCGTTTACGATACCAGGCAGATTTCCCACTGCCTTCCAGCCAAGACACGGTCCATTAATCACTGGAACGTCGCAGGAGCATTGCAAAGGCCAAACGGCGTGATGTTCCACTCAAACAGTTCCTTCCTGCTGTAGAACGCTGCCTGTCTCACCTGTGGGGTCAACTCCACTTGCCAGTACCCGGAAGCAAGGTCCAATGTGCTAAACCATTTTGCCGTGGACAGTGTGTCTAGTGTGTCTTGGATTCTTGGGAGTGGATAGACGCCTTTTACAGTGCGCCGCTTAGTGCCCTGTAGTCTACACATAGTCGGTACGCTTGATCTTTCTTTCGCACCATTACAATGGGTGAAGCCCAGCGGCTATTACTTTGGGAGGCTAAACCAGCATCTAGACTCTGTTGGATCTGCTCATCGGCACTTTGTTGTTTTTCAAATGCCATTCAATGCGGTTGCTGTTTCACAGGCTAACCAGGTTGATTTTAATGTCATGTTGGTACATGCCATCTTCAGTATATATTGCAATAAAAGACTACTGATGGCTCAGTAACAATGAGGAAATCTCCAGAACTAAGGACTGAGTTTTAGGCTTTGCAGGATATAAGAATTAGACTCACATGCTTTGTCACTTCTGTTGTAATGGAGTATATCTATGTAATTTAACACTGCATTGTTTTGTCGCTTCATTTTATATGCCATGTATACTTTCATTTGTTTGTATTAAAGGTTTACACACACAACCTGCTCTCCACATAACATTATCTCTACAGATGGTATAACCACAACAGACCAGTCACTAGAACTGCCTTATTTATCAGTGCATCATTTGTTTTCTGCTCTTGTGCACAGTGTTCAGTGGGAGAAAGTTCAATTCAATTCAGTTTTCTTTATTTAATCCCCTGATATGACAGAAAGTATATCATGTGAATTGATAGATTTTTAAATCCAATACAGTTTAAATGTTGAGATTTATGGCTGTTTTCAACAATTGTTTCCTGTTTGGTTTTACTTTTACAGTTACTATTGAATAAATTATTGCTTTTCATTTAGAAATGTTATTGTTTATATATAAAAATACAAAAACAACTGTGCAGCATTTCAGATAGAAATACATTGGGGAATTATAAATCCATCACACACTACTGTAAATATTAGATCTAATATAAAACAATTAATACAGAACATCTGTGTGGATGTCTAGAAAATAATGAACTATGTCATGTATATACATGTATACATATGAATATATAAAGGGATGTAATTTCTTTACAGTTTATATAATTTATTGTAACAAATGTTTATTTACCTATTTAGACAGTCATTATGCATGTAAACACAACTGCATGTTACTTTGCTGCATGTGAGCTAAGGCAATGTCCTTTACAAAACACGGAGTCATGATTGAGTATGATTGTATAAACAGATGAAATGGATGAAAAAGAAAACTCTCAGTGGAATTTGCTTTCCGCTTGTTTTATGATCATATTTGACCTGATTATAATACTAGTACTCGTGATTTATTGACAACATATTTTCATCAGCCAACATTTTTTAGGCTGCAGTTGGAGTGACACTAAGCAGCTTCTTATATTGTTTATGGGGTAGAGAGGGTTTGTATGTACTTATACATGATTATACATACATAGCTATAACTGATGTTAGTAGGTCATTTATATTATTCATTACTTTATTTTAATATTAAATAAAATGTTTTTGCAACAGTGAATGTAATATAAATCTGTCATTTATATAAGAGAGCTCTGAACTGACAAAACAATGCTACTTATCCACCCTGTTATAACAGCTGTTATTAATATCAATAAGTCCATATTAACATGACATACTAATTTCCATTTGAATGTTTTTAAGTGATTCATATTGTATGTGTATATTCATGTTTAAACAAGATACAGACAAATACATCTGAAATGTATTTATGTGTTTAAACAGTTTAATAAGAGAAGCTCTTGAGGAAGCATACTACAGAATATATGAGCACTTGTGTGGAAAAGAATTGTGTGTAATAGAGAAAATGTATTCAGTCATGGCTGTTGTGTACATTCACATTGTATTATCTGACTGCAAATGAGTGAGAAAAGATCAAAAATAACTGTGATTATTCAGTTATAGTGGAATAATGTTGTATTGTGTTGGTGACTGAGTTCACCAGTGTTGTGATGATCTGTATAAAGTTATGCTCCAACAGCATCACTTCCTGGGTGTGTCCTTCTAGAGACGTGTAAAGTTCAGCACATACAGCACTATTATACAGAATCCTCACAGAGCTGTGTTCAGAAATGGCTCAACTATACTACTTACTGTACATAGTGAGATACATACCACTGATTCTCACTCTAGTTACAGGTAATTTTCATCAATTCATCAATTTACTATTGGAATTAACCAAATTCATGATCTATAGAATTAATGTAATTTAATGTCTTGTATTATTTTGGGGTATGTTGGGTATTACACCCAACATATCAGTTTTCATATATGTATTATATCTTTATTAATATTCTCCTGTATAACAGGCAGTTTTGCAGATAAAATTTGGCCGAAAGATGAAGATGCCAATATTGTCATGAAGGAAACAGACACTGTTACTCTGAGATGTTCATATCAATCAAGCAGTGATAACATTTGGCTTTACTGGTACAAACAATATCCTAACAGCGCACCACAGTTTTTACTGCTTAAAGGAGCGAGGTCAAGAGATAATGAAGAGCACAACCCCCTCTGGCTCTCGATTCAATGCAGAAACATCCCGAGACTCTACTGAACTTACTATCAAACATCTGCAGATCTCAGATTCTGCACTCTATCACTGTGCTCTTTCTAGTAGTAGCACAGTGATACAGAGTCACTGAGAGACTGTACAAAAACCTATGAAATAATTCATTTGAAGTTTAACGTTTAATATCAAAGATACTTCCTTTACCAACTTATCAGTTAACCACAGACAAAAAGACATTTGTGGTAACATATGCAGCTGAAAAAGAGAAAATAATAAAGAGGCACTGTGTCACTTGTTGCTGGTGTGTACTGTTTTATATTCATTGTACTTTGCTGGCCAGTTTGTCCCATGTTTCATTTAAATTATATATATTATATTTATTTACATGTATAAAAACAAACAAAGATTTGTCGTCAACAATTCACAACATTCAGAAGTGTCTAAATCAAGAGGTGTAGTATAATCTAGTGAAGAAAAATATTTTCTAAGTTATCATAAAATAACATTGTCAATCGCTCAGTGTGATGCAGTAATTACAACTAAAACATTACATCTAAAATAAACCCTGGCATCACTCTGCCCCTGGTGAGACATATTCTGATCAACAGTGTCAGCTGCAGGAAGTGTGGAGCTCCACAGGCTATGACAGTAAACTCCTTCAGCTTTATCTTTCAGCAGATTACCATCTCTATCATGCTGATCTTTAATCTTTTACTGTTAATGCTTCTTCTAGGTATGTTCACCTTAATATTAGTTCTTATGACCAAGTTGGGACATGAAGTGTGAGAAATAGCACAGGTTTATATACACTATATTGCCAAAAGTATTCGCCACCCATCCAAATAATCAGAATCAGGTGTTCCAATCACTTCCATGGCCACAGGTGTATAAAATCAAGCACCTAGGCATGCAGACTGTTTTTACAAACATTTGTGAAAGAATGGGTCGCTTCTCAGGAGCTCAGTGAATTCCAGCGTGGAACTGTGATAGGATGCCACCTGTGCAACAAATCCAGTCGTGAAATTTCCTCGCTCCTAAATATTCCACAGTCAACTGTCAGCTGTATTATAAGAATGTGGAAGTGTTTGGGAAAGACAGCAACTCAGCCACAAAGTGGTAGGCCACGTAAACTGACGGAGCGGGGTCAGCGGTTGCTGAGGCGCATAGTGCGAAGAGGTCGCCAACTTTCTGCAGAGTCAATCGCGACAGCCCTCCAAACTTCATGTGGCCTTCAGATTAGCTCACTTAACAGTGCGCAGAGAGCTTCATGGAATGGGTTTCCATGGTCGAGCAGCTGCATCCAAGTCATACATCACCAAGTGCAATGCAAAGCGCCGGATGCAGTGGTGTACAGCCCGCCGCCACTGGACTCTAGAGCAGTGGAGACGCGTCCTCTGGAGTGACGAATTGCGCTTCTCCATCTGGCAATCTGATGGATGAGTCTGGGTTTGGCGGTTGCCAGGAGAACGGTACTTGTCTGACTGCATTGTGCCAAGTGTAAGTTTGGTGGAGGGGGATTATGGTGTGGGGTTGTTTTTCAGGAGCTGGGCTTGGCCCTTAGTTCCAGTGAAAGGAACTCTGAATGCTTCAGCATACCAAGACATTTTTGGACAATTCCATGCTCCCAACTTTGTGGGAACAGTTTGGGGCTGGCCCTTCCTCTTCCAACATGACTGTGCACCAGTGCACAAAGCAAGGTCCATAAAGACATGGATGACAGAGTCTGGTGTGGATGAACTTGACTGGCCTGCACAGAGTCCTGACCTCAACCCGATAGAACACCTTTTGGATGAATCAGAGCGGAGACTGAGAGCCAGGCCTTCGCCCAACATCAGTGTGTGACCTCACAAATGCGCTTTCTGGAAGAATGGTCAAAAATTCCCATAAACACACTCCTAAACCTTGTGGACAGCCTTCCCAGAAGAGTTGAAGCTGATATAGCTGCAAAGGGTGGACCGACATCATATTGAACCCTATGCATTAGGAATGGGATGTCACTTGGGAAGTTCATATGTGAGTCAAGGCAGGTGAGCGAATACTTTTGGCAATATAGTGTATATAGGAGGTAGAACAGAACATGTATGTGATGCCCCAGAGTTAACAGGAATGAGTCACAACACAGCAGTGAGTTAAGGTGATATATTGTGATGTAGTGATATGTACAGCACAGTGAACTGGGAAGACTTCAGGGTGGACCAAGACCACCCTGTGGTCATATAAATAACAAATAACAAATAACAAAACAGAAACAAACTGAGATTAGCTATCTGACCTAAATAAAAAGAAAAAGAAAGAAATGAACATCTCCAACAAAATGACAGTCATAGCCCTCGTGCCAGTGAATACATACAATGTCTCAATATTTACATGTGCAAAGAAAGATTATATACACAAGGCAGCAACGATTAACAAGAAGCAGATCAAACTTGTAGTCAAGGCAGGCAAAGGTCAAAATCAGAACAGTAAAACACAACACTGAATCTCAACACACACGCAAGCACAACACACCAAGTGAGCATTGAAGTTGGGGGTTACTGGCTTCCATCCCAGCCTTGGCAGAAGTGTTAACTGCTGGAGCTGAAGCAGTAAGGAGGGCTAGAGTACAGAGGGGACCAACCTGAAGGACTAAACACATATAAGACAGAATATACAACACAACCTCACAGGATGTAACACTTCATATTAGTTCCAAGATGTTTTCATATTTCATTTACTTATTAAAAATCTTTTCTCTTTTTTAGCACAGGGAGCACATCAATTCAAATGACTGGAGTAGATTATATGCATTTTGGTGAGAGGCTTCATGTGGATTAGACTTGACCTACTGACCTATTTATAAGATGGGACATTTAGCCAACAGAACATAATTCCCAGGCTGTGACACAGATATGTTAATATGACGAATTACAATTTGCATTAATATGTGTATCATTGCATAACTAAAATCCACAAAGGATTCATTCATTAATCTTCAGTAAACACCTGAGCAGGATCAAGGTGATGGTGATAGGGTCACTGTCACTATATTTAGTAAAAATCAGCCTTAAACAACATTCAATAAATTCTATTATGAAAATTCATGTGACAGAGCTGACATGACTATGAGTAAGTAAAAGTGGGTGGAGCTAGATGTGGTAAGATACAGTTTAGAAAGTTTCACGGAGATCCTGCCATTTATACCTACTGCAAGAGAGACACAACAGTCATGTTACTCTTCTTTATTTTCATAGTTGGTAAAAACATTGGTAAGTCATTTATATTATACACAAACTTTAGGTGAATGTTGTAGGAACCTGATACCTAAACATCATTCTTTTAAAAAAATTAACACCCTTAAGCAATGAAAGTAGAAATGTTTATGTTGTTGTAATCTTTTATAACAGGTGCTGTTGAGAGCAGCATTTCACCAGACCAAAGCATCATATCTTCAAGTGAAGCCAGCAACATCACACTGACCTGCAAATATGATGATTCACGTGAATATTTCCACTGGTATCGACAAAACCTCAATCAGAACCAGAGTTTCTGCTGCTCACTTCTAAAAACATACATGGAGTCACTAAATCTAAACACGACATAAGAATATCGACCACAGTTCTTAAAAATGAGAAGAAAGTAGATCTGGAGATCTTCCTGCTGCAGTATCAGACTCTGCACTGTACTACTGCACCATGGAGCCCACAGTGACACAAAACTCAAACAGACTGTACAAAAGTCAAGCTGCATGTTTTTCCTCAGCAGGGGAGATGTATACCTGTTTCATTCAAATACAGGTTTCTTTCTTATTTCTCAGACTCTGGTGTTGATTTGAATTTCAACAATGATCCTCTTATGTTGGGAATGCTTATTGGTTGAATAATCAGAGAACAAATCCTTTAAAAATAAATCTTTAATCGGAAAGATTTATTTCTCCTGAAGTTCATGCTGTTATTCCCTGATGTAATAATAAGAAGGTAACACAAATTCAATAGCAATACATATTTAAATAATTTAAGATACTGAGTTTTAATGTAACACTACTGAACTGAAGACTTCACTCTTCATTATTTGGCAGTTTATAAAATAGCACTTGATCCAGCACTGATATTAGCCAGTCAGCTTTCTCAGGCAGCTGTGTGCTCCTTCTGTCTGTTAGTGTTGGTGTTGCATGTTATTTGTGATCAGTCAAGAGCTGACAGCACAAGATAGCAAACTAGTTAAAACACAAGGCCTTGTTGAACAGAAAAGACTTCTCTGCTCTAAACCCTTGAGCAGACAGAAAGATATTCAGGCAAAAATATCTCACTAAATCACAAGTTGTGGTTGAAATGGAAATGGTTGCTCCACTCCAGACTCTCACTGTGCTGCCACATGTTCACTCAGTCTCCACAGCACTAAGTGCAGCTCTCATAGCCAGTGGTGGCAGCTTTTAGCCCACTGACTTTAGCTAGCTTAGTAAATGACAGTGTAAAGTTCACATGGTGTTAGAGTCCTGTGACACAGCCCTGACCTCTAACTCCAAAATATGTATAATGGGTGTAGGAAAACATATTTTTAGGTCACTCAAAAATCTATTCTAACATATAGCACTATTATACAGAATCCTCTGTATACAGAGACTCAATTTAACAACTTTGTTAAAACTCATTTGTGAAAACATTTGCAGCTGAAGGAAATGTGGATTACTGAGCGCTTAACACAAATACATTGTTCTTCAAATGAGAGACAAAAATTCTTTGTGCAGTTGTAAAGTTTATTGCCTCTAATATAAAGGCACTACAAAGCTATAAAAAAAAAAAAAAGAACATTAAGTTGATTGTTCACCTCAGAAGCATATTTGAGTTATTATAAATCCAACTATGAAAAAATTGAGAAGACAGAATATAACTAGCAACATTGATACAAAAATGTGGAAGATAGTTAGCGTGCTGTCTGTTAGCTTGATGATAACATGTATTGGGAGCGCTTACAGACATGCTAACAGAAATAAGCATTGGCGTCACGACCGAATAACACGTAAAAACCAGAGAGTGAAAATGAACCATGATTCAAAATGAATTCAGCATGATGTTGTACTTACAAGTATATGTTTCTATGATCTAAAATAACTTTAAAGTCTGTAGTTGTGTACCGCTGACAGTTTATTGTGTCTTTCATTACAACTGTAACTCTTCACTGTTCACATACATTACTCAGATTCCTAACTGCTCACACTATTTCACACAACAGAAAATTATAGTATTAGCTATTATAAATCACACAAGCTGGCAAACTGTTAGAATATAACACATAGAGGACAAGTATTTCAATGCAAAGGAGTGGAGAGAGAGAGAGAGAGAGAGAGAGAGAGAGAGAGAGAGAAAGAAAGAAAGAAAGAAAGAAAGAAAGAAAGAAAGAAAGAAAGAAAGAAAGATCAATTAATATTTTTTATAAATATAAAATTTGCTAATTTATTAGTGTTACTTTTTTAACAACTATTTATTATAAGTTACTTTTCACAGAAAAACCTTTGTGACAGAGTATACTTGTTCTTCTATCATACATACTGCTGATATAATATCCTAACCCCTGTCCTGGTTACTCTTAGTGCCTAAGCTAATTTCAGAGATACCATTCTGATTAAACAACACAACTGTCCACTTTACACTAACCTGTCATAAGAATAAATACTCATCTAATGTCATTTCTTTGGTACCTGCTGTGTCAGAGACACTGAAAAATGGAAACTTATCTGAAAAACTGTCTTTACTCTTCTTTCTCTTCTTCTAAAGCTATTGTGAGAACAGGAAAGTTTTATTTTTTAGATTTAAAAATAGAGCTTTATTTCCTCCTTTGAGTATGTGTTTACTTAAATGTGCTCTGGACAGGTTCCCCATATGAGGCTGAATGTAAAGCCAGGATGTTTCAGTAAGAATCAACAATCTGACAACAACATTGGTGACACTGTCATGTGATGCTGTGGGGTGGAGCAATTTTGAAGCTTTATGGTGTTAACATATTAGATTACAGAAAGATCTCCACTATTTTCACTGAGCTAAGACCAGTCATCATGTTCACTGTTATATTCATGTATCTGTGGCTTTCTACTAGGTGAGTTAACATTGACTTTTGTTATTGCAGAAATATTAACTATATTATATTAAATATTAGTCTGTGTGGTGATGCAGTGTGAAAATGCAGAGTGTGGGTCTGACTTAAGTATTTCCTGTTGATTATTTAAACCTTATGTTCTCTTCTCTATGACAGGTGACTCCATGGCAGATTCAATAGAGACAGATTTCCTCATAAAGCTGTAGATGAAGGTGATGATGTTACTCTGTCCTGCACATACAAATTCAGTGGTGTTTCAGGAAACAAGTACCTGCACTGGTACAGGCAATATCCAAAATCTAAACCTGAGTTCCTTCTTTTATATTGATCAAAGTGGAACTTATAATTCTGATCCTCCCCAAGAATGTCTGTTAACGTTGATGATAAACAAGTGGATCTGATCATCTCCTCTGCTGCTGTATCAGACTCTGCTCTATACTACTGTGCTCTGAGGGCCACAGTGACAGGAAATCCAGCTGCACTGTACAAAAACTTTCACACAGTTTTGCTACATGCCCTTTGGGGAAGTCTCTCTTTTCTTTCTTTCTTTCTTTCATTCTTTCTTTCTTTCTTTCTTTCTTTCTCAAGATTTATAAAGAGTTTATATTATTATAATATTTGATTACTAGTAGACAGCTCATTCATTCATTCATTCATTCATTCATTCTTCTTCTTCTACTCTTCTATAACTATTCTATTTTGGTCAGGAAACCAGAAGTTACATTAGACAGAAAGTTAAACAGAAGGGTACTCAGAGGGTCCAATTGGGACCAGTTCTGAACTTCAGTGAAGCAGCTGAGGCTCTGTACAAGTTCAGGAGTTGAATAAAGAAATGTTCTGAAAATTATTATTGCCATAATTTGTGAAAAAAAAAAAACAATCAAACAAAAGTATGGATTCTTTTTTCCCAGCAGACTTTTTTATGTGCAAATTGGGATATAGTTTTATGATTGAGTAAAAAATAAATAAATAACTAAGTTCAAACAGAAAAGACCTTGGTGTGTTAAAGTCTCTTTCCTTTCACCACAAGATGGTGGAGGCTGTTATCTTATTGTTGGACAAGTACTAGGATTCTGCTTACATCCCCCAGAGATGCTGACATTATGATTATGAATACTTTACACAATTATAAAGACTACAGCTATTCTTCAGCCTTACATAGATAATACTTTTATATATAAAAAGTCTAGAACCAATCAGAATGTTTTAATAATCTCTGCTTGTACAATCAAGCTAATTAGTGTCATTTTCAACACATCATCAAGCCTTGAAAGGAGTTTGCTTGAATCCAGAAAGGAAACTGAACTTGTAGTAGGGCTATACATGCAATTTCTGTAAAAATGAAATGTACATGTTCACTTGCAATGGGATGTTTGTCATGAGATAATATAAATACTACACTCTTTATTTGTACACAGTTTCATGCTTAAATGAAAAATAATGATATAAAATCCATCAATACATATGATATTGATAAAAAATGATAGATTAGAGAAAGAAAAGAGGCTGGTTTGTTCCTCACCACAGTAAAATACTCCTCAACTCATTGTAATCCTATTTAATAAACAGGTAATTAGGTCTACACACACCTAAATTTCCATTTCCATCCTGCATTGTACCACAGACTCCACTTCCCACAATGCACACTCACTTCCACATTCATTAGTTCATTTATTTTATTGAAGTATTTTTCATGCTATCAGTTTGTGTTTGTTTACCATGTGCTCAGGAAAATTTATCCATGTGGTGCTGAATGTAAAGCCAGAAAGCTTCAGTAAGAATCAACAATCTGTCAGTAACATTAGTGACACTGTCATGTGATGCTGGGGGTGGAGCTTCATGAATGTTTATAATGTTAATATATCAGACTGCAGAAATTTTATTTTCATTTATAAGCTCATCCATCATGTTCACTGTTATATTCTATGTGTCTGTGGCTTTCACTGGGTGAGTTAACATTGATTTTTGTAGATTCAGAAATTGTTTTTAATTAGATTTAATTAGTCTTATTAGTTATGTAGTATATCCTGCGTGAATTTAACACTGCAATGTGTGTACTTTTCATTCGCTTGTGTTAAAGCTTGACACAGGAAACCTGCTCTCCCACATAGCAATATCTCTACAGATGGTATAACCACTACAGAACAATTCTGGGGTTTTTAGCAGTGACTATAACTGCCTTATTTATTAGTGCATCATTTGTTTTCTGCTCTTTGTGCACAGTATTCACAGTAAAATAAAGTCAATTCAGTTTAAGTTGAACAATGGACATTGCTACAAACAAGGAGACCGATCAAGGCTATGGTGTTAAGTGCGTAAGTGCCGCTGTCAAACCTTATATCCTTTTTATTTAGAATAAATATTTTACAATGATAAAATAGCATGTCTGATGCAATGGTTTGTGAAGTAACAGTGTTTTTGTTCTGTGTTGTACTGGTTACTCAGTTCACTGTCACTGATATTGTTAAGTAATAATCTGTAAAAAGTTATACTACAACAGCATCACTTCCTGGGTGTGGCCTTCTAGAGACGTGTAAAGTTCAGCACATACAGCACTTATTATACAGAATCCTCACAGAGCTGTGTTCAGAAATGGATCAACTATACAACTTACTGTACATAGTGAGATACATACCACTAATTGATTCTCACTCTTGTTTCAGGTAATTTCCAATCAGTTATTAATTATTACAGTGGTATTTAGTCAGTTAAATAATTGCATTAATTAATAAGCATGTTTGTATTAATCTAGTAATTTCTTGATTCCTTAAGTCAATATTGGAATTACAAAAATACTTCACTGACATGTTTCTTTATATTTTTGTCACACCAGGTAGCTTTGCAGATAAAATTTGGCCAACAGATGCAAACATTGTCAGGAAAAGAAGCAGAGACTGTTATTCTGAAATGTTCATATGAGGCAAGCAGTAATGGTATTTATCTTTACTGGTACAAACAATATCCTAACAGCGCACCACAGTATTTACTGTATAAAGGAGCAAGGTCAAATGAACGCTATGGGAGCACTCCTGATGATCGCCGACTAGATTCGAAAGCAAGCAGAGACGCTACTGAACTTACTATCAGAGGTCTAAAGCTCTCAGATTCTGCACTCTATCATTGTGCTCTTAGGAGTAGCAGCACAGTGATACAGAGTCACTGAAAGGCTTTACAAAAACATCAACATGGTATATTAAGTTTCTCTAACCACAGAAGATGAAACAGACTCACTTTACCAACTTATCAGTTAACCACAGACACAAACAACATTTGTGAAAAACATTTGCAGCTGGAGCATAATAGCCTGAAAAGAAAATGAGGGATTAACACAACTATACTTTCTTAATTCATAAATCTACATCTACATTCATTTATTAAATCTTTCATATGTTCATGTGTTTATTCTGCATGTTCATTTGAACAGATGAGTTTGATCATACAGATAAAAAAATAATAATAAAACATTAGTGACAATATTTGATTGCACATAAGGGTAATGTCTATAATCTTAAACATAATTATTTGATGGAGGGATGATGACTCTAGCCTTTTGAGCTTGTCCTCTGTTTTCTTATTTGTACTGTCATGTAAACGTTCCAACTTAAGGTGGACTGCTGACACTAAATTTCCCCTAAGTCTGAATGAGTGTGTGAATGTGTCTGTGCATTTTGTCCTGCATTAGACTGCTGTATCATCCAGGGTGTATTCCTGCATCATCCCTAGTGTTGCTGGGAGAAGCTCCAGATTCACCTGCCCAGGACAAAGCATGAATGAATGAATGAATGAAGGTGTGTATATATAATGTATATAGACAGTTGTGGAAGTGTGACCAGGATAAAGTAGGTACTAAAAATAAACTCTGATTGAATGACCATTCATTAGGTTGCAGCTGCAGATTATGGATCTGGGGCTTGGTTTTAGTGTAGTTTTAGCACACTAAGATTTGTTAATTGTCTAGTAGATGAGAAAGAGTTGCTGTGTGAGGTAAAGCAGAGTTGTCATGAATATGAATAAATATGATGTTTATTTCAAAAGATAAACACAAACTAACTAAACACTCAGGATAACAATGTTATTATGCCCACTTGGTTTTCTTCACTATTGCTGATATTGCTAAGTCCTTTAGTTTGCAAGTTAAAAACCAAAAGAACAAGTATTTTAATTAAGTTGCTTAATAATAAATTGTTGTAGAAGGTTTCTGTTCCTCTGCAGCTCTTTTTTCTCTATAGACAATATTCTGTTTGTGAGACCTGTATGATTGTAATTAACACCAGTGCAATCATAGCTAATCTTACTGAATAAAATCAGATGGAAAAATATTTGAAGTGAACTGGAACAGCGATTTAGTCCAGGAACTCTATGGAACTCTGTATGGGAAGGCTATACAAAGAAATGCAAAAATACTAAATATATACATTATATTATATTAATTATAGATCAGAAGTTTATTTATTAATGTCATTAATAAATAAATTACCTTCAATTACCTTAAAAACCAAGTCTTTCTTATTTCTCCACAAGATGGTGTAGTGAGTTATCTTATTGTGGTTCAGGTGCTAGGACTCTGCTCACATCCTCCAAAGATGTAGACTCTGTTATAAATACTTCTTTGCAGAATAATATGAACTCTAATAAACATGCTTTATCACAACAAACAAATAAATGCCACAAGTCATGACACTACTTATAAAATATAAAAACTAAAATATTTACTATTTTATATTTGTATAAAATTGAATAAATACAATAATAGAATAATTTCTTTGTTTACTATGTAAACAGTTTCAGTAGAGTTTCCCAAACAAGGCAGAATGTTTCAGTAAAGATCAACAATCTGTCAGTAACACTGAGACACTGTCATGTGATGCTGGGGGTGGAGCTTCGTGAACATTTATCATGTTAATATTTCAGAGTACAAAAAGAGTTCAGAAGCTTTTAACTTTCATTCAGCTAAAATCATTCATCATGTTCACTGTTATATTCATGTGTCTGTGGCTTTCACTGGGTGAGTTAACATTGACCTTTGTTAGTTTATATATTATGTGTTGTTTATTAATTGTGTGCTGTTAGAAATCATGATTTCTGTATGTAATTCTGGCTTGATTCTGGCATAAAGTTTTGAATTTTCTTATTATTAAAATATGTGTTGATTTCTGTGATTAATTAGTCCAAGGCAAAATACGAGTTTGACTTTGCAGTTTAGGCTTTATTATGTAAAGTTTAAAAACATTATGTTCTCTTCTCTATGACAGGTGACCCCATGGCAGATTCAATAAAGCCACTTTTCCCTCATAAAGTTGTAGATGAAGGTGATGATGTTACTCTGTCCTGCAGCTACAAAGACTTCAGTGGTACTACAGTAGAGAATCTGCAGTGGTACAGGCAATATCCAAAATCTAAACCTGAGTTCCTTCTTTATATTTATCAAAATGGAGATCTAAGTCCCAACACTCCCCAAGAATGTCTGTTAAAGTTCATGATGATAAACAAGTGGATCTGATCATCTCCTCTGCTGCTGTATCAGACTCTGCTCTATACTACTGTGCTTTATGATTACATCTTTACACTTTATCTGTTGTAAATACAAACTGCACATACCTCTCTATGCACACTCTGACATAGCCTTATTTATTGTTGTACATATATTACATATTTATCTGCAACTGTCCTGGTAGATGCTAAACAGCATTTTGTCACTATGTACCTGTACTTTGCATTGACAATAAAGTTTTATCTATCTATCTATCTATCTATCTATCTATCTATCTATCTATCTATCTATCTATCTATCTATCTATCTATCTATCTATCTATCTATCTATCTATCTATCTATCTATCTATCTATCTATAGATGTTAAAGGATGCCAGCCTTCTAAGGAAGTCCAGGCGGCTCTGTCCTCTCCTGCACAGAGTGTCTGTGTTGGCAGTCCAGTCCATTTTATCATCCAGCTGTACTCCAAGGTATCTGTAGGTCTTGACAAACTCCACACAGTCACCGTTGATGGTCACAGGCTCCAGTTGAGGCCTGGGCCTCCTGAAGTCCACCACCATCTCCATGGTCTATGTTGTGTTGAGGTGCAGATGGTTACAGTCACACCATGCAACGAAGTCCTGTATCAGTTTTCTGTCCTCCTCCCTCCTCATAGCAAGGTTGGGGATTTTTCAGGGTGGATCTGGGGCTTGGTTCCATAAGGTTTGAAGCTGTAGTTTTTTTCATTCTAGGCTGTGCTAATGGTGTAGTAGATGAGTGAAATATTACATAGCAGTATGTAGTAAATATGAATAAATATGAGTGGGCAGAGCTACATTTGGAGACATCTGAGACAGAAAATCAAATATTATTATGGTTAATGTAACTGTGTGAAGTGAAATATTGGAGCTGAAATTAATGAATGGATTAAAGTGCAGACTTTCAGTTTACTCTCACTTTACTAAACACACTCTAAGTGATAAACCAAATGCACTAGAGATGTTAGAAAGATGGTGTAGTGAGTTATCTTATTGTGGGCCAAATACTAGAACCCTGCTCCACATGCCCAAATATGTAAGGGACTTCTGTGATTATACATAATTCTTTGAAAAATAATATAGACTCTATTCTGTTGTTCAATCCTACATACATAGTGCTAGACCTATATGTAGAAATTGTGTGTTATTACATACAATATCCATTAAAAATGTTTGACTTATATTTGTAATATATTTGTCTCCAGCAAGGACAAAGCACATTATTGCAGCTGCATTGAATAAAATGGGCTCTGGACAGATTCTCTCATCATAGGATAAGAAATCCTTAATTCTTTCTATATAAAACACAGTTTCATGTTTAAATGACCAATCAGCAGATATGAGACTTCAAGTCAACTAGTTTTACACAGCGGTTTTATTAAGCTGAAATGAGTTAACATGACAATAAAGAATTAATGAGATAACAGAGATTGAAAATGAGCCTGGTTTGTTCCTCACATAATAAAATACCACCTCATGAAAAATGTAATCCTATTTAATAAACATGCTTTCAAATACCTTATTGTCCAGACACCACTTATAGAAATATAAACAATGAATAAAATCAAATATTTACTCATTTTAATTATTAGTATTTATTTTTTTCCTGCTGTCAGTTTTGTTTTGTTTGTTTACTATGTAAACAACAGTTTCGCATTGTACAGTTTCCCAAACATGAAGGCTTAATGTAAAGCCAGGATTGTTTCTCACTGTCATCAACACTGGAGACACTGTCATGTGATGCTCAAGGGGGTGGAGCTTCCTGAAACATTTATCATGTTGAATATATTAGAGTACAGAAAGAGCTTTTTCATTCAGCTAAAACCAGTCATCATGTTCACTGTTATATTCAGTGTGTCTGTGGCTTTTCACTGAGTGTGAGTTAACACCTTTTGTTAGTTTAGATATTATGTATTGTTTTATTAATTGTCTGGTGTTATAGAAAGCATGATTCTCTGTGTGTAATTCTGGCTTGATTGTGTTAAACTTTATGTTCTCTTCTCTATGATACAGAGTGACTCCATGGCAGATCTCAATAAAGCCACTTTCCACTCCAGAATGTTGTAGATGATGGTGATGATGTTACTTCTGTCCTGTGAATATGAAACAAGTGCTACAGGATTCTTCTCTTGCACTGGTACAGTACAATATCCAAAAATCTAAACCTGAGTTCCTCTCTTTATATTCACCAATATGGAGCCTCTCTAAGTGATAACCGTCTCCTCAAGAATGAATGCTACACTTAAAGATAAGAAAAGTGGATCTTGATCATCTCCTCTGCTGCTGTATCAGACTCTGTGCTCTATATTACTGTGCTCTGGGCCCACAGTGACAGGAAATCCAGCTGCACTGTACAAAAAACACAATTGACACTGCTTTTCTTTCTCTCTCAAAATGTATATTTTTTAATTTAGTTTTATAATATTACTGGTAAATGCTTGTATTATTTAGAGACAGCTCCTTTCTTTGATGGGATGCCAGTCTTTCACAGTGCATCATGCACACACATTCACACTCTCCTTCACTCTTAGGGGCAATTTCTAATTAAATTAGAAGTGCACTAAAAAGACAAGCTATGGCTCCAGATATATAACATTGAACTATATATAGCATCTAGGATAATTCACTCAGACCAGTGATGAAGTAAATGAGGAAATCTCCAGAACTAAGGAATGAGTTTTGAGGGCTTTGCAGGATATAAGAATTAGACTTCTCATGCTTTGTTGCTTCTATTGGGATGGGAGTATATCTGTAGTAATTTAACACTGCAGTGTTTTGTCAATTCATTTTATATTTTGTGTGTACTTTAATCTGTTTGTGTTAAAGCATTACACAGGAAACCTGCACTCTACATAGAATTATCTCTTCAGATGGTATAACCACTACAGACCAATTCCTGGAATTTTTGGCTAGCACAAGTGACTAGAACTGCCTTTATATATTAGTCCATCAGTTTTTTTTTTGTCTTAGTGCACAGTGTTCCAGCTTTGAGTTAGAGAGACTCTAGCAAAAGTTTGGAAAAAGAAGAAAGTGTGCAGCAAAGCAACCAGAATTATCTCTTAAATCTTCTGGAATGGTTTTTAAAATGATCCTGCTGTGATTTTCATGATCAGGCTATGTTTAAGGCAATTCATCTAAAGGGAATTTTGTGTGTTTAATCCCCTGATTGGACAGAAAGTATATCATGTGAATTGATAGATTTCTCTGAAACAACCAATACAGTTTAGTTATTGAGGTTTATCACTGTTTTCAACAACTCTTTAAAACAATAACATGCCCAAATACAAACTCAGCAACATTTCTTAGATAGAAATACATTTGGAGTTATAAATCCATCACACACTACCCAAAGTGCTGTAAATGCAATTTAAATATATGATCTAATATAAAATGATTAATACAGAACATCTGGATGACGTGGATGACCAGAAAAAATAAACCATGTCAAGCATGTCATATAAACATACATACATACACTACTATGGATGCCAAAAGTATTCACTCCACCTGCCTTGACTCGCATATGAACTTAAGTGACATCCCTTTCCTGAAAATCCATAGGGTTCAATATGACGTCGGGTCCACCCCTTTTGCAGCTATAACAGCTTCAACTCTTCTGGGAAGGGTGTCCACAAGGTTTAGGAGTGTGTTTATGGGAATTTTTGACCTATTCTTCCAGGGCAAGCGCATTTAGAGGAGATCAGCATCAGTCACACACTGATGTTGGACGAGAAGGCCTGGCTTCTCAGTCTCCGCTCTAATTCAGATCCCAAAGGTGTTCTATCGTGGGTTGAGGTCAGGACTCTGTGCAGGCCAGTCAAGTTCATCCACACCAGACTCTGTCATCCATGCTCTTTATGGACCTTTGCTTTGTGCACTGGTGCACAGTCATGTTGGAAGAGGAAGGGGCCAGCTCCAAACTGTTCCCACAAAGTTGGGAGCATGGAATTGTCCAAAATGTCTTGGTATGCTGGAAGCATTCAGAGTTCCTTTCACTGGAACTAAGGGCCAAGCCCAGCTCCTGAAAAAAACAACCCCACACCATAATCCCCCTCCACCAAACTTCTTACACTTCTGGCACAATGCAGTCAGACCAAATACCGTTACTCCTGGCAACCGCTACAAAGCCCAGACTCGTCCATCAGATTGCCAGCATGGAGAAGCGCGATTCACAGTCACTCCAGAGAACGCTGCCTGCCACTGCTCTAGAAGTCCAGTGGCGGCATGCTTTACACCACTGCATCCCGACGCTTTGCATTGCACTTGGTGATGTATGGAGCTTTGGATGCAGCTGCTCGACCGCATGGAGAACCCATTCCATGAAGCTTTCTACAAGACTGTTCTTGGCAGGCTAATCTGAAGGCCACATGAAGTTTGGAGGTCTGCTGGCGATTGAAACTCTGCAGAAAAGTTGGCGACCTTTTCGCACTATGTGCCTCAGCATCCGCTTGACCCTGCCTCCGTCAGTTTACGTTGGCCTTACCACTTCGCATTGGCTGAGTTGCTGTCGTTCCCAAACACTTCCACGTTCTTATAATACAGCTGAGCAGTTGACTGTGGAATATTTAGGAGCCGAGGAAATTTCACGACTGGGATTTGTTGCACAGGTGGCATCCAGTTTCCCAGATCCATCACAGTTCCACACTGGAATTCACTGAGCTCCTGGAGAGGCGACCCATTCTTTCACAAATGTTTGTACAAAAGCAGTTCTGCATGCTCTAGGTGCTTGATTTTATACACCTGTGGCCATGGGAAGTGATTGGAACACCTAGATTCTGATTATTTGGATGGGTGAGCGAATACTTTTGGCAATGAGAGTGTATCATATAACTGTTTTTAATGCAAAAGTGCATGATGACTCTGCAAGTGAAGATGCAGACACGTTAGGAACATCAACTTTTTCCTCAGATGTGGTAGTCATTTACTAGGAAAAGTCTCGCACACTCACAGAGTTGCTAATAATGTTATCATCAAAGCGCTAACCAAATTCTGTGTGTAGTTAGTAATGCTAACCTGGAGAAAATAGCATACAATGTTAAAACACCTGGCTCATAAAATGCCAACTGAATGTTGATTTATTCCATTTATGAAGGGATTTTTTTTGCTAGCACTTGATGCTAGAGTCTAGGCTACAGTTTAATCCTCTGGTTGTATGGAGCGACATGTTGACGTTCCTGGATAGTTCTGTCTCATTTCCACCTTCACTGCACTTCTATCTCGCACTCAAACTGGTTATGTGATAGCTAGCCAAATATCCACAGCCTTTTAAATTATTCCTGGTGTGCAAGAATTTTTACAGAGACATTTGGTTATCTTGTCTAACCATAAGCACACCGTGTGTGTGTGTGTGTGTGTGTGTGTGTGTGTGTGTGTGTGTGTGTGAAGGTGTTCGTGATGGGGTGGCAGGGGAGTACTGGGCAATCAGTGTATCCCATATCCTCGGCTGTGTGCATGGTACCTGTGAGGAACACGTGGCACAGTGTCTCTGGGCATGACACCAACTGGGGAGGACTGCTCTGTGATTAAAGGTAGTCCAGTTTCCATGGGAAAGCGTGCACGTTTATATTACTACAATATATACTTTAAAGTTATTAGCATATAACTAACGCTCACATGCTAACTGGATATTAATATCAGTGGATCGTTGGAGCGTGAAGGGTGTAGATCGCAGATGTGATCGCGTGTGTGTGGCGCAGTGTGTGTGTGTGTGTGTACTGCCGCGTGTGCGTAAGCTTGTGTGTGTGTCGCGTGTGTGTGTGTGTGTGCTGCGCTGTGTGCGTGTTTCAGTGTGTGTGTGTGTCGTGTGTGTGTGTGTGTGTAAGGGTTTAGACCTAAACACGTGTGGCACCCGGCAGTCAGTGGTTCCTGAACGTTGGAACATGAAGTGCTCAATAGACCCAACAAGTATCTTTCTAGTACAGCTAGATCAGCATATCTCTCTGCCCTTGAACGATTTGATAACAAAAACAATCCTAGAATCTTTTATTTAGTACTTGTAGCAAAACTAACTAGGAGTAAAACCACTGTAAAAAAAGCACACACACCATCTATATGCAGCAGAACCTTGTGCAACACTAACTTCTCTCCTGCTCAACTCTGACAAAGACAGAGGTGCTTGTACTTGGAGCACATGCAGCTACAGATGTGGCATTTAAAAATGCCGGCGCTTTTTCCCACGGTATGTCGCGATTCCGCCGGCAGTGTGCCAGCGCAGATCCTGCCAAGTAGTCGTAAGGCGCTTTGGTATTTAAATGCATGTGTTGTACTTCTCACCGAATTTCCACCAGGTGGCACATGAGGTACAACTCTGGCCTGAGCATCATTATACAGTATAACATGCCCAGTTCTTATATATATATTTTTAATACTTTAATCACATATATAATAATATTTACATTTTAAATGAATATGTATAAATTTACCACTGTGACTGTGTGTGAGTGTAAAGCTGCTTGAAGTATTTTATGTGCTTTGTAAATACTTAATTGGCGCTGGTGTTGTCCTGCCATTTGCACATAACTTGTTTTTGTTCAACTTGCCTGTGCAAAGATATTAAAATTAAAATGGGAAGAAATCTCTTCAAGATTAAAAGTCATTATATTGCACAAATTCTAACTGGTAGTTATTCCAGAAAAAAGTCAAACTAAATATAATTGTGACAAAGTAGTAATATTTAGCAAAGAAAGTTAACACTATGGAGAATAACGTGAAAAATCCACTTGAGATCTCAGAGTAAGGTAATGCGGGATTAAATTCTGTGATATTTTATAAAGAATGGAATGTCATTATTTACATTAACATGCGTTTAGAGTGATGAATAATATATTAGGCCTTATTTGTGTATAGTGAAATTAAGGTATTAATAAAACGACTTAATGCATTAGTGAGAATTACGCATAAAAGTGAAACTTTTACTCGTTAGCAGTTACTCATCATTGGTTGGTGATTATTGTTTCGCTAGCGCAGAGAGCAGCGGAAAAAAGAAATGGTTTATTGATCTCACCTAAATAAATATGATATTTTAAAAATGTCAAAGAGACCGCTCAAACATATTTTTTTTATTTTTTAAAATCCATGAGAAAAGCTGATGGTGTGCTCTTTGATCAAAAGAGATCCTGAGAAGATGGAACTGCACACCTTTTATCAAGATAGTGCAGGGAGACAGAAGCAAAGCGAGTTACACCGGTCAGTAAACGGAGACAGAAACACTCCACTGATCAGATAAATGATACTGAGCACAGTCCTACTAAATCGCATATGGTAGCAGATAGCAGAAAGCATATGGTAGCAGATAGCAGAAAGCATATGGTAGCAGCATGGACGACGGCAGGCCATGTTAAGGTGGGGCTTTAGCCCCTTAACATTTCTACTCAGCCCTCCTAAAAATTTCTCTGCCATTCTCCATAAATCTCTACACCAGGAACGATTCTGAGAGATTTTCATTTAGCTCATCAGCCCCCAATGTGGGTATAATAGTAAAAAATATAATAATTAATTAATTAAAATAAAGAGTTTGACTAACAGGGTAGGATGGTGATCTCCCCAATCCCCTTTAAATTTTACATAAAAAACAGACTTTGGCTCCTCCCCGTCTTTCAGCGCGTTCTCTTCAATCACCTCAGACCACGGCAAGGTCACAGAGTGAGGATCAGAGGGCGTGGTGTGTGTGGGTGTGGGTGTGGGTGGGTGTGGGTGTGATCAGGAAGACTCGTATTTGGCTTGTTCAGTACTCAAATGCTTTACAACATCCTACCCTGTTAGTCAAACCTTTATTTTAATTAATTAATTTATTTATTTTTACTATTTATACTCCTACATTTGGGGCTGAGACCCCTAAATGAAAATCCTAGAATCAGCTCTGGCTATAAAGAGTTAAATGGCTTCAACTTGGGGCATATATACATTCCTAATGTAGCGAAGGCGTCAGAAACTATTTAGGAACACATATCATCTAGAAATATATGGATCAATATGGAACAGAATAATACACTTCAGACCATTCAGCAATGGATTAATGTTTATAATTGGCGCTACCACCGGTTAGTGACGCTATGTTCCGAGGAAAACTGAAGTTGTGTGGTTGGTGTCGGTCACAGCGAAGGTATCAATGCGCTGGTTTTGTTCGGAAATTATTCATTTTACAACATTAGCACTGTTTGGGGGCGATGATCCAGACATGGACCAGGGGCGATTGCAATATTTGAAGGGATATATGGACCGGTCTTTCTTCGAGGGAAGCTATACCAGCAAAAAGAAACCGCCGCCCAATGTAATCACTCAATAAAAACCTAAAATAATAAAAATGTGGTCTGCAGTTGCATTAAATAAAAAATAAACATTATGCAGACTCTTCAGCTTGCTCATCATTTTGGTTAGAAAGTATTAAACCGATTAAAACTAACTTAAAGACTAGATTGTGACATACAAAAGGTGTGAGTTATTGTACAGTTTTATCCCCGAATTCGGCTTTGCATGGTTCATGACAATCCTGAACTCATAAGAGTAAACCCTCCCCAACCCTAAAAGTCCAGTGTGGGGAGGATCTCTCAGATAGTCTGAACACCGCTCGAATCAAGTTTTTACATGTAAATTACATTTAGCACCTCTTTGGGGAAGAAGGCCCAGAAGATCAGCCTCAAAAACATCCTAAAACTTCCCCTAATTTAATCCACTAACAAACATCCTGCTGTCTGTGTATATTCATGTATATTTAAGCTGTGAAACAATAAACAAACAATATTGAATCAGATAGTATATCAGAACTACTGTAGTAGGCGGAGGCTCCTGTAAAGCTTTTTATATGCCATTTAATGTCAAAGAACTGCGCTACATAAACTCAGATGAATGTGGAAGTAAGATTCAGAGTGCATGAGTTTACAGTACTGTACAAAGTACAGCGGGCTCTGCGGGAGAGATGCTGCAGTGATTATTAAACAGAGACCATGGGGTTCAGATAGATAGGGATATATTTCATATTTAGAAGTGTTTTTAGAGAGAATATATAAACGTGACATAAGATAAATATATATAAGTGCTACAGTAACGACTCAAACGTATGATGTAAAAACTATTAATAACTGAGCCATAAAAATGTTAGAGCCATTTGACCTGAATCCAGATAAACAAATTTTTACATATTGCTATGAATATTATAACAATGGCAGAAATAAGCTTTTAGGCACAATATGTTTTATCCATTTCACTCAAAAGCAGCGAGTGCGTAAGTAGAGAAGAAGAGGCGCATTTGTAGAATCTTAAGATTTTTTTAAGCATTATCCTGATGGAGGCTCGGCGCTCCGTGTTCAGCTGCCTGCAGACATAGCAGCTCTTCACGCTTCCATCACCGCGCCAATAAAACCTCCACACCAAGTTAAATATGAATTCCACACGTTTACTTTCTTTGTTGCTTGTTTTAATCTGCTTCTGAGAGAAATTCCGTGGCCAAGCACATCATTTAATGTGTTTGACTTCATGCAACAGTATTAAACTCATGCAATATAGGGATGTAAGTTGTAATGTTTTATTTATTTTCACTTCATGATGCAGAAAAACTAGTTGCTATTTAGTGCTTTTGTTACCTCTAAGGTTGGTGTAACATGCATGCCCAGATCCAGAACACCAGAGCCCTCACCCAGTATTAACACACACAAACTCAATTCCGGGTCTGCTTAGGCATTTAAGCAGCACACACCCTTTGTTATACGCAAAGTATCATTCCCTCGAGATCTTAAGCCTTTGTTGAATTACTACCTTGATATTGCTATGAACACTTGCCTGTTATTATCTGACTACGAGTTTCTGTTTTGGTTTCTAGTGTTTGCTTTCCGGTTTTTGACTTGTGCCTCGCTTTATGGTTTCCGATTTCTGCATGTGGATTTATCAGTAGAGATCTGCACATGGATTGAACATTCCGGTCTCAAAGTGAGTCCTTACAATAGGATTATTGTAATGCCTTACTGTCTGGATGTACCAGTAGGAGCATAAATTAGCTCCAGTTAGTCCAGAACACAGCAGCTAGAGTCCTAACTAGAACCAGAAGATATAGACACATCACTCCTATCTTAGCCACACTACATTGTACCCAGTCAGATTTCGCATTGATTATAAAATACTGTCACTGACCTATAAAGCACTAAATGTTCTCCGCCACAGTACCTGGCGATCTTTAGTCTTTTATGATCCGACACGCCTACTCTGTTCAAAGGGTGCAGGTTATTTCCAGGTAGTACCTCAAGTAGAAACCACACAGTTATGGAACAACCTTCCAATTAGTGTTCAGGATTCAGACACAGTCTCAATGTTTAAGTCTAGGCTGAAGATGCATTTGTTTAGTCAAGCTTTTATTAATATAGTTTTCTTAGGATTAAGGAGCAGATCTGGAGGGTCAGTCGCTCAGGTTTGCTGACTGTGAAGTGGTTGGATGCTTTTATGTCCCGGGAAGCCTTCATGTCTGTCACCTTCAGGCTCTCCCTTTTAGTTATGCTGTCATAGCTAGTCTTGCCGAGAATCTTTGGCATCTACACGATCAGTCAAGCATACTTAATATCTTATTAATCTTAACCTCTTAATATCCTATTTTCCAGCTTCGATTGTGACCACTGCCTCTACCCCTGGTCAGAGTCTTGTAAGCAGTGGTGCTCACTGATGCTGTGGATGGATCTGTGTGAGACAGCCTGACCAGGGAGACAGCCATGGACAAGAGCCGCCAGGAACTTTCACACCATCACAGATCTGCCATTACATCTGTCAGCTTGAGACAGCAAGGAATTAGTGTCTTGTGACCTCCAGAAACTACAGTGAGCTAATAGTTCCCCATGAGCCATTTATTGCTGTTGTAAAAAGGACATTAATCAGCTTCCACAGTTACATTGTTGCACTGTCCAGTGTCACCCAAATGAGGATGGGTTCCCTTCTGAGCCTAGTTCTTCTCAAGGTTTCTTCCTTATATCATCTCAGGAGTTTTTCCTTGCCACCCGTCACCCTGAGCTTGCTCATTTGGCATAAAATAAAATGGGGATAAAATAGTTTAATAATTTAATTTAATAATTTTTATTTTTAATTATATAAAAAATATATCTATCATTCAGTGATTGTGCTGTCAGGGCCAGCAAAGGCCTTCTCTGCTAGTAGCCTAAACAGCAGTGATCCGAATCACTGACTTGCATTTTAATATAATTAAAATATTTTTCCATGAATGTGTATTAAATTGTTCTCCATAGTCTATTCTCTACATTCCTTAGCTTTGCTCTTGGTTGCGCTGCTTCCAATAGTGTATATTTATGATAAGAGTATTTATCCAATCATATTTCAGCCAGTAGCTGATATCATGTGTTACCAGGGTGAAAAGAAATCTGCCTTAAGGCCTTCAGAATCAATAGTGCAGGCGCCCGTAGCACTTAAAATAAGTGGCAATGAAACTGTTACATCACTGGGGCCATCTAGCAGGCATCTGATTCGTCAGCAATTTCCACGTCCTTTGACTGGATAATTGGAGTAGTCAGAGAGGCAGCGAACTGCACATAAACATTGTTTCTATGTTCGCTGTGTCCTGTCCCATTTCGGATGCTGCGTCCTCAGGAGATTGCTCTTTGCTGCATATGTCATCCAGAATGTCTTTTTTTGAGAAATGTAACCGTAAAAAAATTGACTATTCCTTGTGAGGTGTGAAATACTGTAGCCTAATTTCTTTATTACTTTGCTATTTAACGGTTGATTATTATCTATTGCCATAGCATCCAGGGGACGATTCTAGAATTTTCATTTAAGAGGCTCAGCCCCAGTGAAAGTATAATAGAAATAAAATAAAATAAAAAAATAAAATAAAATAAAAAGGTTTGACTAACAGGTTAAGATGGTAAACTTATTGCAGCATTCCACTGTATTGCATAGATATGTATAACACAGTACTGAACAAATAAATACGAGTCTTCCTGATCACACACACACACTTGTCCTCTGATCCTTGCTTTGCGGCGCGGCAGTCTGTGGATTGAAGAAGCGGCTGAAAGAGCGGGGCGAGCCGAAGTCTGCTGCCGTTTTCATATGAAATTTTGAGGGGACCGGGCGATCACCAATTTGTGTACAATTTATAGGGAATTGACAGAGGGCTGAGTAGAAAATGGCCTAACAACGCCCATGGTGGCGTCATAATGATGGTATAGAGGTGGATTAATTCAGGAAGGTCACCAGTGAAGGCCTAGGTCTGAAATGCTGAGTCCACCACTAGTTATCATTACATAACTTAATTCCACAATGGGTTCATTCATTAATCTTCCAGTAAAGTCTTTATCCTGATCAGGGTCAATTTGGCTCCCTATGTGAGTTTACTAGGCACAAAGAGGGAACACACCATAGCAGGAATCAAGCACATGGACACTAACACAAATCATGTGTAAGCATTTTTTTATGTTGGCTACTGGAACCAGTGCTGCTTGATGAAAAGAAACCAACTTGTACTTAGTTAATGTTGACTATTTACATGAAATAAACGTAAAAAAGTTAAATAAAGTTCCTGCAACTTAATACCTTTCATTTCTTTGTGTTCTTTGGGCACATACCGAAGAACACTACTTGATGATGTCTCCTTTCCCAGCATTTTGGGTTGCAATAGTAGTCAACTGAAGAGTTTTGCACAGGCCCATAGAACAGGAAGGCGTGCATTTGCATGATGCAGTACAATAGCATCAGTGCTTGACAGCCCAGTAAAAAGCATTCTGGCTTGTTGGTTTGATGGAATGAGTCATCCTTTTTGTGCAAGAGGTCCTGGTTTCAAATCCTGTATGAGCCTATGCTTTCCCATTAACTCTTTGTTCTGCAAGACTTGGATTTTGCTTATCATATTCAGCAAGATTTCATGATGTATTTGGCCCAATGCCAAGAGCTGCTTACTTGGTTCACACTTGGCTGCTGGGTTCTTGAGGGTTGCAGAAAGGTTAAAATCCTACAAGAGCCCTTGCTTTGTTGTTAACTTGACTTTGTGTAACCTTTTGATCAGACCCAAGTCCATACAAACAGGATGGCCGTTCAGTTGCAGAGTACAGTGAACATCTGTCTGCATACAGCAGGCGAGAGAAGGATGTCCTGGCTTGTTACTTAGGGTGTGAGGGGTCCTGGGTTCAAAACCCTGATTTTAAGTGGAATAGACTGGGTGGGATAAAACTAATGAAAACTTATAGGGCTGGCTGCTTGTTTCTCAAGAGTTCCAAGATCCATGCTTTATTCAACCAAATAACCTCTGATATTAATTTGAATATATGATTGAATGCAGTTATTATACACTACAGACACAAAAAATGCAAACAATTAGTAAAGAAGCTGTCATGCTAGCAAACAGCTAAATATTATCACTAAACATATCTAA